>NW_026869320.1:0-151611 GCF_020745735.1 Hemiscyllium ocellatum
CACCCTTCACATGCACATCACAGATTCTTGTGTGTTTGTTCTGTAATTATTGACTGCAAGACAGTCTGTGTTATCATGTAAGAAGCTCCCTTCCATCAGCAGCTCAAAGTGTCGCAGAACGGCACGGTGGCACAGTGGTTAGCACTGCTGCCTCACAGCGCCGAAGACCCGGTTTCAATTCCCGACTCAGGCGACTGACTGTGTGGAGTTTGCACGTTCTCCCCGTGTCTGCGTGGGTTTCCTCCGGTGCTCCGGTTTCCTCCCACAGTCCAAAGATGTGCGGGTCAGGTGAATTGGCCATGCTAAATTGCCCGTAGTGTTAGGTAGGGGTAATGTAGGGGTATGGGTGGGTTTCGCTTCGGCGGGTCGGTGTGGACTTGTTGGGCCGAAGGGCCTGTTTCCACACTGTTAGTCTAATCTAATCTAAAATCAATGGAGGATGAGAACACACCTGTTATTTTTGTTATATTATTGGTGATGGTGCAGCTAGGCACTGCTGACGATGTTGTGAAATAACATCTTTCCGTTGAACATGAGTCCATTTCTCCATAAACAGATTTCACAAGCATGTAGAAGGTCAGACTGAAGTCGCTTATCCCGCTGAAGACCAAGTTGCATTCCGTTGGCGTTCGCTGACAAGACCCTAAAATCAATCAGTTTAATGGAGATGATATCTGCCCCTGGGATGCTTAGCCAAGATTTATTGCTCATCTCTTATTGCCCAGAGGGCATTTAGAAATGAATCCGGAGTCACATGTAAATCAGACCAGTGAATGACAGCAGGTTTCCTTCACTTAAGGGCATTAATGAAGTAGCTATTTTCTTGCTTCACCACCCCCACCGGTATCCCTGATAATCCACAGCATGTATATATCTGACATTACTCGACTTGAATATGATTCAACTTTCAACATCTGCCATGATGAGATTGGAAAGCAAGCCCTCAGGACATTCGCTTTATTGTCCTGGTTATGAGTCCAATGATAGTCTCACCCAGTCTACCATCTGGTCACTGTGCATTTGGTAAACAATTGCAGGCATCGCCCATGAGTGAACATTCCACATCTGTTCTGAAATATTTTGTCATTTTGATTCCCTTTTTAATAAAGAAACAACAGATTGTACTTTTTTAAACTATTCCATATCAACCTATCCTTGATTATATCATAGTTACAATAGGTAAACTGTTTTTTTTCCTGGGGATGTCTTGGGTTCATTAAACACCAGTTTCTCATCACTGACTGAGAGAACATTTACCTTTACAGTTCCTGCGTCCATTTCAAGGGGTTGGTTGTAAGTTGCGACCCCTGACTGCAGACATTAATGAACTGATTTTCTTTGTTATCCAGATGAGAGAGAGTGTGTATGTGCATGTGTATGTCAGAGAGAGAGGGAGAGAAAGAGTGAGAGAGTATCAGGCAGAGGTTGTGTGTGAGTGGTGATTTAACCCTTACCTCACACTACGGGCAATTTAGCATGGCCAATTCACCTGACCCGCACATCTTTGGACTGAGGGAGGAAACCAGAGCACCTGGAGGAAACACACGCAGACACGGGGAGAATGTGCAAACTCCACACAGTCAGTCGCCTGAGTCAGGAATTGAACCGAGGTCTCTAGCGCTGTGAGGTAGCAGCGCTAACCACTGTGCCACCGTGCCGCCCACAATACCTTTCACTGTAAACTGTATACAGGTTCAATAGCCTGAAGGGAGCACACGATTCCAGTGACAATGTGATTTAGTGTGCGTCTTTCAATTCGAATGTCCTGAGTGTGTGTTCCTCGCCAAATGGGAAGTTACCCCCGTGTCCAAGTATTAATGGGAGCATCTGTCAAAGTAAAATTACACTGATTGTGGGTTACCAACTGGAGATGAACTACTTACTTCAATAGGCTTGCACAAAGAGGAGTGTCTCTGACAATGGTATTTAGCTGTTTGTGGGAACTGAATGAAATACAATATCTGAGTGCAATGAGAACTAGGGTGATAACGATATGAAACATGCAATGCATCAATTATATTACATTCCGTATGTCTGTTGTGGCTACTTATGGAGCTGTCAGTGTAGTTTGCAAATATATAATGAATTGTAACTGGGAAAATCTTCCCAGCTGCTTGTATTCATATGGTCCTAAGTTTACAAAGTGAAATGTTCCATTGGAGATTAACAGATGTGATATTTTTTTCGTAAAAGTGACATGGAAAAACTACAATTTGAATTCAGTGAATTGCCTGACTACTGGTGAAGATGGTACTGATTGTTGGAGGTCGATCATTTCAACCATCATATATCTCCGCAGGCAGTCATCACCATCATTCCTAAAACCAGCTGCCTTATCAATGCGCTTACCTCCGATACAATTTCAAAATAATACAAGGTTGTTTATGATTGCGCATGCTTAGCACCATTTTAACTCCTCAGATAATGAAGAGGTCCATGTCTATGCACATGGAACATTACCTCGTAATGCAGGCGATTCGACCCTCGACGTTGCGCAGACCTATCAAACCAATCTGAAGCCCATCAATCCTACAGTATTAGGTATCATTCATATGTTTATCCATTGACCATTTAACTGCCCGTAAAGTTGCCGAGTCTACTACTATTTCAGGAAGGTCATTGCATGCTCCTACTACTCTCGGCATAAAGAAACTACTTTTGACATCTGCCCTATATCTATCACCCATCAATTTAGAGCTATGTCTCCATGTGCTTGCCATCACTATCCGAGGAAAAGAAAATCTCACTCTCATCCCTATCTAATCCTCTGATAATCTTGTCTGCCTCCATGAATTCATCTCTTATCTTTCCTCTTTCGAACAAAAGCAGCCTCACGTCCTTCAGACTTTGCTCATAAGACCTTCCCTCCATATGAGGCAACATCCTGATAAATTTCCTCTGCACCCTTTCCAATGCTTCCAACTCCTTCCTATAATACGGCAAACAGAACTGTACGCATTATTTCAAGTGCAACTGCACCAGAGTTTTATAAAGCTGCAAGATGACCTTGTGGCTCCGAAACTCAATCGCTCTACTAATAAAAAACTAACATATTGTGCACTTTCTTAATAACTCTGATAAACTGGGTGACAATTTTCAGGGATCTATGCAGATGGACACCGAGATCTCTCTGCTCATGTACACTTACAAGAATTTTAGTATTAGACCAGTACTCTGTTAACTCTTTCAAAGTGAATCACATCACTCTTTTTTCTGCATTCAACTCAATTTGCCACCTCTCAGCCCAGCTTTCCGTTTATCTGTGCCCCTTTGTAAACTCCAACATCTTTCCAGACTCACCAGAACTCCACCGACTTTCGTGCCATCTGCAAATTTACTAACCCATTCTTCTACACCCTCAACCAGGTCATTTGTAAAAATGACAACCATAAGTGTCCCCAATACAGGTCCTTGTGGTACATCACCTGTATCTGAACGCCATGGATGAACATTTCCCATCAAACATCACCCTCTGTCTGCGTTCAGGGAGCCAACCTTTTGATGCAAACTGCAAAATCACCCTCAATCTCATGCCTCTGTATTTTCTGCAATAACCTACCGTGGGGAATATTATCAAATGTTTTAGTTAAACCCATATAACGCGCATCAAATGCTTTACTTTCATCTACCTGTTTGGTCACTTTTTCGAATAACTCAGTAAGGATTGTCAGGCACAAAGTACCCTTCACAAAACCATGTTGACTATCTCTAATGAAATAATTCCTTTCGGTATGAAGAGAAATCCTCTTTCCTATAACCCTTTCCAACACTTTACCCATAACCAAAGTAAGGTTCCCTGTTCTATAATTATGAGGGTTGTCTCCACTCCCCTTCTTGAACAAAGGGACACCATTTGCTATACTACAGTCTTCTGGCACTATTTCTTTAGGAAATGACGACATAACGGTCAAAGTCTGATGTTCTACAATCTCCTCCCTGGCTTCCCAGCGAATCCCATTCGGCTCAGGGGACGTGTCTATTTTCATAAGTCCCAGAATTGCTAACACATCTCCCTACGAACCTCATTCCGTCGAGGCTACTAGCCTGTATTTCAGTATTATCATCAACAACATGGTCTTTTCCTGTGTGAATACTGACAAAATAAACATTTAGTGCTTCTATTACCTCTTTGGACTCCACACACAACTTCCCACTGTCGAGTCTCCTGCTACTTGGAAGCTGCCTGACCTGCTGCGCTTTTCCAGCGACAGATTTTTCAGGTCTGACCCTAATCTTAGTCGAGTCATTCTTTTATTCTTGACATACTCGTGGAAAGCTTTAGAGTTTTCCTACATCCTACCTGCCAAAGACTTTTCATAGAGTCATCGAGTCATACAGATGTACAGCACGAAAACAGACCTTTCAGTCCAACTCATCTATGTCGACCAGATATCCCAAACTAATCTGGTCCCATTTACCAGCACTTGGCCAATATATCTTTAAACTCTTCTCATTCATATACCCATCCAGATACCTTTAAAATATTACAAGTGGATGACCCTCCAACACAACCTCTGACAGCTCATTCGACACACCCACGGACTTATGCATGAAAAACTTGCATCTTAGGTCCCTTTTATATCTTTCTCCTCTCACCCTAGACCTATACCCCCTAATTCTGTACTCTGCCAATCCAGGAAAAGGCTTTGTATATTTATCATATCCGTGCACCTCATGATTTTATAAATCTCTGTGATGTCACCCGCAACCTCGGACACTCCAGGGAAAGCAGCCCCAGCCTATTCAATCTCTCCCTATACCTCAAATCGTCCAACCCTGACGACATCCTTGTAAACCTTTTCTGAACCCTTTTAAGTTTCACATCATGCTTCTGATAGGAAGGAGACCAGAATTACACGCAATGTTCTAAAATGGCCTAAAAAACATCCTGTACAACTGCAACATGATCTCCAAACTTTTATTCTCATTGCTCTGACCAATAAAGGAAAGCATACCAAACACCTTCTTCACTATCCTATCTAGATGTGACTCTACTTTCAAGGAGTTATGAACCTACACTCCTAGGTCTGTTTTTACAGCAACACTTCCGAGGACCTTACTATTTATTCAAGATCCTGTTGTAATCTGAGGTAACCGTTTTCACTGTCCATTGTACCTCCAATTTTGGTGTAATCTGCAATGCTACTAGCCATACCATCAATGTTCACTGAAACTCATTTATATAAACGACAAAACGATGGTGTACAAAGCACCGATCGTTGTGGCACAGCACTGGTCACAGGCCTCCAGTCTGAAAAACAACCCTCCACCACTACCCTCTGACTTCTATCTTCGAGTCAATCCTCTATCCAAGTGGTTAGTTTCTCCATTATTCCACGAGATTTAACATTTCGAATCAGTCTCCAATGGGGATCTTGTCGAACACCTGATGAAATGCACATAGATCACATCTACCATTCTATGTTATCAATCATCCTTCTTACTTCTTCAAAAACCCTATCAAATTTGTGAGATATAATTTTCCCTGCACAAAGCTATGTTGATAATCCCTCATCAGTCCCTGCCTTTCTAACTACATGTACATCCTACCCTTCAGGATTCCCTCCAACAACTTAATCACCACCGACGCATTCTTACTGGTCTATAGTTTTCTGGCTTGTCCTTATCACATCTCCTAAAATTGGCACCACGTTAGCCAACCTCCAGTCTTCAGGCATCTCATCTGTGACGATCAATATTACAAATAATCAGCAAGGGGCCCAGCAATAACTTCCCTAGCTTCCCACTTCTAAGGGTAAGCACTGTTGCAAAATACTCGTTTAGTATCTCCCCCATCTCCTGTGGCTCCACACAAAGGCCGCCTTGCTGATCTTTTTTGCCCTCCTGATTTCCCTCTTGAGTGTAATCCTACTGCCTTCATCCTCCTCGAAGGATTCACTTGAGCTATCCTGTGTATAGCTGACATATGCTTCCTTCGTTTTCTTAAGCAAACGCAAAATTTCTCTCGTCATCTACATTCCTTTCATCTGAACAGGACAATGCTGTCTCTAGAGTATCGTTATCTCAATTCTGAAGGCTTCCCATTTTCCATCCGTCCCTTTACCTGCTGCACTCAAATTTTGGAAATTCTTGCCTCATACCATCAAAATTAGCCTTCTTCCAATTTAGAACTTCATCTGTTAGATCTGATCTATCTTTTTCCTTCATTATTTTAAAACTATTAGAATCATGTTCGTTGGCCTCAAAGTGCTACCCGACTAACACCTCAGTCACCTGCCCTGTCTTATTTCCTAAGAGTAGGAATTAAGTATTGCACCTTCTCTATTAGGTATATCAACAAACTGACAAAAGATTATCTTATACACTAGGAACAAATTCCTCTCCATCCAAATATTTAAAGTCACGGTCGTCCCAATCTACGTTTGAAATTTAAGATCCTTTACCATAACCAACCTGTTATTCTTACAGATCACAGAAATCTCTTTACAAATGTATTTTTGAATGTCCCTGTAGCTATTATGGGGTCAATAGTTCAATCCCAATAAGGTGGTTATCCCTTTATTATTTCTTAGTTTCAACCAAGTAACGACCCTGGATGTATTTCCGGAAATATTCTCCGTAAGTACAGCTGCAATGTTATCCCTTATTACAAATGCCACTTCCCCTCCTCACTTACCTCCCTTTCTCTCCTTCCTGTAGCATCCTGTACTTTTCCTCACTATCTCCTTGGGTCCCCCACCCCTCCCCTCCTTACTAGTTTAAATCCTCCCAAGAGGCTCTAGCAAATCTTCCTGCCAGTATATTTGTCCCCTTCCAATTCGGGGTGAACCATTCTTCTTTTACATGTCACTTTTATCCCAGAATATATTCCAATGATCCAGAAATGTGAATCCTTCTCCCATGCACCAGCTGTTCAGCCACACATTCATCTACTCTCTCCTTCTATTGAGACCCTCACCAGCTTGGAGCACCGGTATTAATCCAGATATTAGTACACTTAGGGACCTCCTTTTTAAATTTCTGTCGTACTTTCTATATTTTCCCAACAGAATCTCATCCTTTTCCCTTTCTATGTCGTTTGGGTCCAATGTGTACAATGACCTCCTGATGGTCCGTCTCCCCTTGAGAACATTCTGCACCCTCTCTGAAACATCCTTGATGCCGCCATCAGGGAGGCAACACACCATTCTGATTTTTCGCTGCTGGCCACGGAAGCAACTGTCTGTACCCCTGAATAGAGGGTCTCCGAATGCAATCAATCGCTCGGAATACATGCCCCCTCGTTGCTCTTTTTAGCTGTCTCTTTAGGTCCCTCCTGGCTAACTTTAAACTCTCAAGCGCCCTAACTAAGCCTTCACGTTTCATCTTTAGTTAAGCTTCCTTTTCCCTCTTCGCAATAGATTCAACTACTTTAATAAACGACGGTTCACTCAACTTACTCGAATAACTGTCTGACAGGTGCATACCTCTCAAGGACACGCAGTAGCTGTTCCTTGAACAAGTTCCACCTTTCAATATAGAGTCATAGAGTCAAAGAGATGTACAGCATGGCAACAGATCTTCCGCTCCAAGCCGTCCATGTCGACCAAATATCGGAACCCAATCTAGTCCCAACTGCCAGTACATGGCCCAGATCCCTCCAAACCCTTCCTATTCATATACCCACACAAATGCCTCTTAAATATTGCAAATGCACGAGCTTCCACCGCATTCTTTGGCCTGAAAAGGTTGCCCCTTAGGTCTCTTTTATATCTTTCCCCTCTCACCCTAAACTTATTCTCTCTAGTTCTGGACTCCCACACCCAGGAAAAAGACTTCGTCTATTTATGCTATGTATGCCTCCATGCTTTTCTAAACCTCTATAAGGTCACCACTCAGCCTTCGATGCTCCAGGGATAACAGCCCCAGCCTCTTCAGCCTCTCCCTGTAGCTCAGATTCTCAAACCCTGGCAACATCCTTGTACATCTTTTCTGAACCCTTTCAAGTTTCACAACATCTTTCCGATAGGAAGGTGACCAGACTTGCACGCAATATTCCAACATCCCGAGGACCTTACCATGAAGTGTATAAGTCCTGCTAAGATTTTCTTTCCCAAAATGCCGCACCTCACATTTATCTGAATTAAACTCCAGCTGCCACTTCACAGCCAATTGGCCCATTTGATCCAGACCCTGTTGTAATTTAAGGTAACCCTCTTCGCTGTCTGCTCCACCTCCAATTTTGGTGTCATCTGCAAACTTACTAACTGTACCTTTTATGCTCGCATCCAAGTTTGAGCTTACAAATGACAGCACCAGGCAATGACCATCAACCGGAAGAAGTACCCATCTCCAATTGGCTTCCTGTAACATCATTGAATGAATAACTATGAACAATTTGAACCTATCATTGTCAAGAAAATGACTTGGTCCAGCCATGCAACTGCTGTAGCCACAGAGTTATGTCAGGTACTATGATATTTGTGGTGATAAGCTCCCTACCTGCCTATCCAAAACATGTCCACCACCCACAGACCATAGCTCAAGGTGAGATGAATGCTCTGCATGTATCCGGCTGGGCGCAGCACTCACAAAGCTTCACATTTTGCAGGACAAACACGCAATGAATCGGGTTGCTAAACATTACGTTCATTACTCACACCATTCACCAATGACACGCATAACGAGCAATGAACACCACCTACAAGATGCAAAGTAGAACTACAGCAATTCTCTTTCAACAGCGCCTTGCAAACATGACCAAAGGCAGAAGATGCATGGAAACACCATCACAGGAAAGTTGTCTTTCAAGGCAGGTTTCATTCTGACTTGTTAAGCTATCATCATTCCTTCACTGTTACTGCGTAAACATGCTGCCACTCTCCCCCGAAAACACTGTGGGTTTTACTGCCCTCGAGGAAATACAGATGTTCAACAAGGCAGATCTCCAAAATCACCACAAAAGTGATTAGCTCTGTGCAATGAACACTGGCCTGGCCACGCATCCTCACATTCAACGTCAACATTTAAAAAATGCCAACATTCCCACATTTTCAAGAGGTTTTCTCTGAAATTGATGAGTGGTTCGTGTCGAAGGGAATGTTCTGGATGACAGCTAGCATGAGAAAGTTCAAGGTCATTCCACACACGTAACATGCTCTGCGTGACAAAGTTGCCACTTGGGACTCTTTTATATCTTTCCTCTCACACCCTAAACTTATGCCTTCTTGTTCTGGTCCCCCCAAACCCAGGGTTTATGCTTGGTATAGAGGTTCTGCCGAATTTAGGGCATCATCTATTACAATGCATCGCCCATGTCATAGTTTATTTTTCTGAATCCAGTGACGTTCCCAACTCTTACAGGTCTCAGACCCTTTTGCTTCAGTTGTCTGTGCTGAGCAGTGATCGATGCTTTGGTGTTCCCTGCTCCAGGTACCTTCACTGAATTAACTGTCGGATCCCTTGTCTTCAACTGTGGATCAATTTTGCGAATTTCAGAGTTGAGGCAACACATTCTGTACAGGGATGTTCAAATACCATGGAGTGGTCTAAGAAGGAAGCATTCTTCTGCAACGGGGAGCTGGCTGTGTATTTGGAAGCTCCATTTTATTTTATTCATGAAAGGGTTGTGGGTGTCACTGCCTTGGTCAGCACCTACCACCCTTTCTTAATTGCCCAGAGACCAGGTAAGAGTCAACCAGGATATTTCAGATCTGGAGTCGCATGTAGACCAGACCAGGTAAGAATGACTGTTTACCTTACATAATGGGCATTACTGAATCAGATGAGATTTCCTTCCCAACAACTGACAGCCGTTGAATTACCACACTTCAGGTTTATAAGTTTACGTTATTTTTGAATTGAATTCCCATTATCTGCTGTGGCAGGTATTGAAACCAATTCCCCAGAACGTTGTGTCGGTTCCTGAATTAATAGTCCAGTGATAATATAATTAGGCCATCACTTGTTGCAATCTTTAGCATTTTGTCAGAATCCAGAGAGGTTGCTTCTGACAAAAAAAAGTACACTGTTTGGGTCTTGGAGAACGAGCTATGGTCTAATTCTGGCGAAGTTCACGGAGAGTGCTAATTGAACAATTGCGATTCCTCGCCCCAGTGTGTTCTAGGAATCTGGGAGGAGGATCTCTATTCACAAGGAAAGGAGGTTTGTTTCAGTGCGAGCTGTGGAATACTGTCTTGGTTAGGTGGTGGGTTGGGTGGTAGGGGCGTGGGGCTTGGGCAGACCTTACTAAACGTTGAAGTTCTTCTTAATTTATCCAATCTGGTACATGTTGGTTGGATTCACTGTTAAATATCTTCATAGCTCTGACTGTCAAGGTGTTCAGAGCATGGGACTCAATGTCCTATTACTTGATTGTTCATATCTGGGACGCCATCCATTCCTGGATATTATACAGTGAATCAATGCTTTATACTGTCATTCATTTCACATGCATGTACAATTCTCGGGTCAATTTCAACTGTGGAGGCTCCACAGAAATTTTGTCATCCATGTCTATGTTAGGTGTCGCTCATTCTTTGTTGTATTGATCCTGCATATCTTTGTGTGGATGTTCTGGTCTTATGGACAACTCCAGCCATTCAAAGTAACCAATAAAACTGCTGAAATCAACCACTGTCAACCCCAATAAAATGTTATATACACAACTGTATTTCTGGGAGTAATCTGCTTCTCATTTTGTGCCATATGCCTTGCAAATGTGCAAATGATTCACTTCAGGAGATCAAATTTAGTAAACATCATATGACATAGAACAACAATTATCTCTGTGTTAAAATCCATCACAGACAGTCTGGGTTGAGGCACAGAAATGTTTGATCAGTAACTCCAAATTCCTTTTTCTCCTTTCTCTCTCTTATAGTTAGCCTCGTGACGATTGTCTTCTTTGCTCTGTCTTTCTACATGCAACAATTGTTATCTGGTGGCTATGGCAACGTCTGATCTATTGTTCATTGCTTTTGAGGTCATACTTCTTCGATTTCCATTTTATTATTGTCCACCATGTTTCCAGGACATCACTCCTGTTTGTTGCGTTCTCTATGCCTTGAGCTGCTTGACCATTGATTGTTCTGTCTGCTTCACTGCCGCTTTTTCTTTTGATCGATTTGTCGCTATTTGTTTTCATCAAATGAAATCTCAGTATTGCACAGAGAAAATCGCAATGAGGGTTCTCGCAACAATCTGTATTTTCTTTTCTTTAAAGAATATTCCCAGCTACTTTCGTTATAAATGTGGAAAGATCATTAACAATGATCCATGGTACTGCTATACCAGGTCCAGTTATTATAATGGCCTTACGTGGGCAAGTTTTAAATATATTAAACAATTCTTAACAGCAATGTTCCCTGTCACTTTCATTCTCTTTCTCAACATCCTGATTGTCAGGCACATCTCTGAGGCTATGAAGGTACGGAAGGTACTGAGGGGTCAGAGAAACACAGCGAATGATCCAGAAATAGAGAACAGACGGAATTCTGTAATTTTACTCTTTTCCATATCTGCCAGCTTCATACTTCTCTGGTTGTTGTATATTTTATATAGTTTTCACGTTGGGCATTCCTTGCATCGCGCTGCTTTTCGTCTCTTCCTACAAACTGCCTTAATTCTGCGGAACCTAAGTGGCTGCACAAATGCTTTGATTTATGTGGTGACTCAGAAAAACTTCAGAGACCAGTTAAAGTATGCGGTGAAATATCCAGCTATAAAATTAATTCAATTGATGAATAAATCCAAGTAACAAAGCGCCTACATGAGATGCAGCAGCTAATGGAATGTGAGGTCCACATGAGGATTGGACTGAAAGGAGAAGCAGGAACAGTAACATGATAACACCCCTTTTCTA
The DNA here is from genome assembly GCF_020745735.1 of Hemiscyllium ocellatum. Classification (NCBI taxonomy): domain Eukaryota; kingdom Metazoa; phylum Chordata; class Chondrichthyes; order Orectolobiformes; family Hemiscylliidae; genus Hemiscyllium; species Hemiscyllium ocellatum. Next base: position 11,804 of record NW_026869320.1, read on the forward strand.
ATGGGCAGGGAATGACTCCAACTGTGTGGCAGAATGAAAGAGACTGGAGGAGCAAAGCCAGTGTAAAGGGTTGTTAGCAAGAATAACCCTTCATAGAAAGCTGAATAACAGGATCATAACAGAAAAAGGAGATAGATATGTACAAAAATATTTTTTTCCCAAGAAGTCCGTTCTCAGTGAGTGAAGCGAGTACAAATATAAATTACCTGAAAGAAAGTATCAGCATTCACTGCAGGTCAGAGTGGCAAAAGCAACTATAATGTCCTGACCCACGCTTCCACACTTAATTCACTCATCGGAATCAAAGTTAAAAAAATGTAACATGTTTCCTGTAACTAAGATTAAATGATATACTGTTTCCCAATATATTTCAGCAATACTTCACTTTTTCTGTTTCCATTCAGTTTCCCCGTCCTGATGTTGATACCACTCCCTATCTTAATTTGTTTTTTCCATGATTCAGTTGCTATGTTGATGGGGAATCAAAGGCCAAGTCACAGGGTTCAAAGGCAAGTGGGATGCGAACTCGGGAATGAGGTTGGATGTGGCAGGTGTGTGAACATGCTTACTGCTTCCATTTAAAATTTTTAGTGTCACTTAGTGACTCTGAAAGAACCCTGTTTCCATTGTGGCTTTATAAAAAATGTGTGATAGATTCAAAAAGATATTTGCACCATCACGAAGAATTGTTTGCTTCTGCAAAACGGCTGTGAAATCCCTGCCTCAGGTCAGAATTGGTGAAACATTGTCACCACAGTACCCTTCTATTCCATGGCCATATCGCTGGATACCAAATCACAAAATCCATGTCTTTATTTTGTTCAAATTTCTTCTATTCTCCTAGTTTGCATATCACAACAAATCCCAATATTCCTTGATTATCTGGTGACTACCAGATCCAACACAGCTACATTGCCCTCCAAATTCTTGGTTGTCAATTCTCAATTGTGAATTCAAAATTTTCCATGTTCATTAACTGAATTCTTTGCTTTTTTGGACTGGTGTGAATCTTGTTTTATAAACTCTCTATCAAAGTGTTAGATATTGTCTTGTGCTGTCAAAGTTACCAGCGTGTGCAATGAAGAAATAAGTTACCGATCGATTTGCAGTAAGTCAAATGAAATGGCAGATAAGGACATTATAAACAATAGTAAGTCTAATGATTGGGAGTAGATTCGGATTAGTTTATGTTTTCGATGAGGTTGCTGCCCACCATTCCTGCAAATACATTCACTTCTGTCTTCATTTATTTAACAACTGCCAGTTCCAGCTGGTTGATGGTCACTTTGTCCACATCCCTCCATTCCTTGCACATCCATCTGCTTATGGACTAAAAGACACTTAAATACACCGATCATATATGTCTCCATCCCTGATATTATATTCCAGGCATCTACTGATCTCGGTGGAAAAACAACCTTGCCCTACATCTCGTTTGAACTTTCACACTTTCGTCTTAAATGTATGTTCCACAGTTTGAAACATTTCAATTCTGGGAAAGAGATTCTGACTGACCACTCTATTTATGTGTCTCATAATTTTATACACTTCCACGGAGTCTCCTTTCAGCCTCCGCTGCTCCGAGGAAAACAATCTGAGTTCTTCCAGAGTCTCCTCATAGCTCGTACCATCTATTACAACAAGCATCCTGGTAAACCTCTTCTGCACCATCCACATCCTCCCTTAATGTGGCGAACAGCATTCAACACAACACTCTAAGTGAAGCCGAACTGAAATCTGATAAAGCTGCAACATGACATCCTCACTCTCCTTTCTTCCCTGCACTTTGTATAGAGCCCATGAGCTTCTGTATTTCCCAGACGGCTCAATCCTGTATAAACTTTACCTCACAAAGTTACCCATCCCCTAGCCCCAGCCCTATAGTGTCGCCGTGCCAACCATCACATGGCAACCACACCAAAACCGAGACAGTGATGGTGATTCGAACTACCATAGTAACTCATGTCCTCGTCTCCCTCCGCCTCTAATTTGGTGCTTTTCCCATCCCTTCCACAATACCTGTCTACTCTGCCTACAAGCAGGCTGCCCCCATGGCCCAGAATTGACTTCCCCAACATCATTGATGCTGTGAGGGCTCCAGAATATCTCCTTGAGAATTTCATCGAACTGATCCACAAATGACAGGAACGGACAGTGTCAGTATGGATTGGTGGACGGGAATTTAAGATTGAAAAATCTACTGGAATTTTCGGGGATGTTATGAGTAGTTTGTGTGGCCAACTCTCTTGACTGCAGTGGTACAGATTCCTTAATCCTGATTGTCCCAAATTATGTCAAAGTCCGTGGACATGCTGTGCCAGGACCTCCTGACTGAATCCTGTCTTCCTTGCCCTGACTGAGAACTGGTTCACTGAGGCTTTGAGACGTGACCATTTGTTTGAAGCACGTGCAGAATGTTTGCTGCTTTAGCTGCTGTTCCAAGTGCCTGACAGGCCAGCCGCTTTTTGATCACCGCTAACAATAACGACAAGGTGCCTGGCGTATGTCTGCGATAATCACCCAGGCAAGACAGGAACACTGTTTAACATTAATTTCTGATCGAGGCATCAATGTGTAAAAAAGCAAAGGACAGGCAGAGATGTTATGCCAGTCCCTGAGCAGGACGTGTCTCAGGCGCTGGAGAGTTCTTAGAGTAATAATGTACTTTGTGGACAGGTAATTCTACATCTTGATGCACTGCTTTTTAAAACTCTGGCTCATTTCGCCTGCCCCGCAAGTTTCTATTGGACTGGTTAATGTGAGAATCGGCGCTCAGAGTAATATACCCCTGACTTGCTCATTCATGATACCACACACAACTGTGTCCTACATCAGTGAACATGTAATCTGATTGTACTCACAGGCCTTTGAATTGAGAAAATAAAGCCGCCCAAACACACCTATCTTGCACGCTGATGTCAAACATTCTTAAAGATTTACAATAATTGTTGCCAGGGTTGGAGTGCTTTCAGCTACAGGGAGAGGCTGAATAGGCTGGGGCTGTTTTCCCTGGAGCTTCGGAGGCTGAGGGTTGACCGTATAGAGCTTTATAAAATCATGAGGAGCATGGATAGGGTCAACAGAAAAAGGTATTTTCCCTGCGATGCGTAGTCCAGAACGAGAGGGAATGGTTTCAGGTGAGAGAGGAAGAAGTTAAAAGGAACCTAAGGGGCAATGTATTCATGCAGAAGAAGGTGTCTGTGTGGAATGCGCTGCCAGAGGAAGTGGTGGAGGTTGGTCCAAATACAACATTTTAAAAGCATCTGGTTGAGAATATGAAGGTTTTTGAGGAATATGGGCCAAGTGCTGGCAAATAAGACTACATTAGGTTCGAAAATCTGGTCAGCTGGACAAGTTGTACTGTACACCTCTGCGACTCTATGTGCTTTAAAACATCAGAATTTTCCTTCTTCTCAGTGTTCTCAAAATCTCTCTTTCAATAAATCCGAATCATCATCGTCAGGATCAAAATCTAAACTGTTGAATAATTCAATAGTTTCATCTTCTCCATTTGTTTTCTGAAATGCCATTTGACATTAGGTGGAGCTGGTGGGCAACTTTGTTAAACTTCTGATGTTCGGAGTTGGGAGTTGGTGGGAAGGGGCGGCCTGCACCAGGGATGATGTGATAACATTGAGAGTAAGTGCTGAACATGCAGAAAGTGACAGGTGAATAGCAACCGAGAACAAATTGATTTGCACAAATGCGAGTCTGACTTGACCAAAAGGTTCTCAGTGTGCTTTCTTACACACCGACTCGGGAGACGAGAAATAAAGCGAACACACAAAAAGGTGAACTAATAAAGCTGCTTTTCTGATTGTTTTATGAGGGGTGCACGATTCTCAGAAACACTGCAATAACAGGACGATGTGCGAAGTTGGTTGAGCAAGCTCCTAATCCAACTTCTTCCTGCAAAATTCAGAATAATATTTAGTCCCTAATTCAGGGATGGATCACATATTAAAGCTGACAAGAACAGACATGATCTCAGCCAAAAGATCGAGAAGTCAGACAGCATCCAAGCAGCAGGAAAATCGACTTTTCGGGCAAAAATCCCTGTATCAGGAATGACGCTGGGAGCCTCGTGGGTGAGGAGATAAATACGAGGAGGTAGGGGTAGGTTGAAGGTAGCTGAACTGCAATAAATGGGTCGAGGTGGTGGTAAAGGTGATAGGTCAGAGCGAAGAGTGGAGCAGATAGGTGGGAAGGAAGATTGACAGATGGGGCAGTTCATGAAGATGGTGTTGAGCTGGGAGGTTGGAACTTGGATAAAGTGGGGGGCAGGAGAAGTGAGGAAGCTGGTGAAATCCACATTGATGCCATGGGATTGAAATGTCCCAAGACGGTAGATGAGGCGTTTTTCCTTCAGGTGTCGGATGGTGAGGGAGTGGCGATAGAGGAGCCCAGGACCTGCATGTCCTCGGCAGAGTAGGAGGGCGAATTGAAAGCTTTAGTCATGGAGCAGTGGGTTTCATTGGTGTGGGTGTCCCGATGATGTTGTCTGAAGTGCTCTGTGAGAAGGTGTCAGGTCTTCCAATGCAAAGCAGACCAAAGTGGGAGCAACAGATACAATAAATAACATTGGTGGATGTGCAGGTGAAACGTTGACTGATGTGGAAGGCACCTTTCGGGCCTTGGACGGACTTATCCTCAGCTCCACTCCTCCAAGCGATGATGTAAACTGAGCATGCACATCCCTGAAATCTTTCTTGTAAACTTGTTTCAACTTGTCTCTACAGTCTCCACAATCATTCCGATCGTCGGGTTTCCAGAACAGGAAATAATGCTCCAGCTGAATCTGAACTGGTGCATCATAAAAAAAACACAACATCACCTCATTGCTCCCACAGTCTCTGTCACTGTGAACAAGGACCAGGAGACAAAGTTCTTTATGGGATGTTCTCTCAGCCTATGCTGCCAAAATACATTCCATCAGTTCATGTACATCCTGCTCCTGTTAAACCCCTTTTTGAATTAGAGCCAAATTGTCGATTGACTCTTCTTCTGCCCAAAATCTATTTCCTCACACTTCTTCACATTGGACTTCATCTGCAAGAATCCATCTTCCCCACCAAAATACCAATAACCTTCCGACACTCAACACTATCCTGCTAACAGCACTTAGCTTCCCTTTCTTTCTGTCAACGACATATTTCGATATTGTACCTGCATACTAGGAAACAATGAACTTCGAGAATACCAAGCACCCCCACATTTACTCAACATCACTGGCCTTTGTTCAGTGAGTGCGTGTATATGTGTGTGTGTGTGCGTGTTTGTGTTTATTGCAAAGTATCCATTTTCACACCCAAACCCCTGGATACTCATAGCAAGTCTTCCTCACTGTCCGATAACTGGGATCATATCATTTGTCCACCTTTTTGATTGCACCATCACATTAACTTTCTGATCATTGTATACCGGGTCCTATCTTTCCAAAAGGATGGTTATGTTAATAATTTCTCACCCATTTTAAACATAAGCGTTCATATTTTACCTTTCCTACCTACAATCGTGAATCGCATTTCACCACATCATGCCTGACTGGATAAATTTAAATTATTTTTCTCGTGAAATGTTCAGACAACTTATTAGCACAGTTAGGAAATTTTGGTCAAGTGGAATCCAAGGAAAGCTCTCCATCTGGATGTAAAATTGGTTTGAAATTAGGAGATAGAAGGTAGAGGTTGATGATTGCTTTTCAGACTGGATGTCTGTGACCAAAGGTGAGCTGCAAGGATCGGCGCTGGGTCCACTATTGTCTATCATTTATATAAATGATTTAAATATGATTAAAGTAGGCATGTTTAATCAGTTTGCAGCTGACACTTCAAGTGGTAATGGTGTGGACAGTGAAGATGGTTATCTCAGAATGCAAGGAGACCTTGATCAGATGGGCCAATGGTCCGAGGAGTGGCAAATGGAGCTTAATTTAGATAAACCTGAGGTGCTAAATTTTGGTGAGGCAAACCAGGGCAGGGTGTACACATTTAGTGGTGAGATGTGATTGCTGAACAAAGGCACGTTTGAGTGCAGGTTCATAGTTACTTGAAAATGGTGTGGCAGGTAGACAGGGCCATGAAGAAGGCATTTGATACATTTGCCTTTATTAGTCATCACATTGAATTTAGGTTTTGAGATGTCATGTTAAGGCTGTAAAGGACACGGTTTCGGACATTTTTAAAATAATACATCCAGTTCTGGACACTCTGCTGTAGGAAAGATGTTGTGATACTTGTGTATCAGAAAAGATTTACAAAGATATTGCCAGGTTCGTAGCGTTTGAGTGAGAGGAACAGGCTGAATAGGCCGGGGTTATTTTCCATGGAGTGTCAGACTCTGAGGGGTGACCTTATGAAAGTTTATAATATCATGAGATACATGGATGCATAGACATTTTTTTTTATCAATTCACAGGAGTCAAAAACTGGATGGCATAGTTTGCAGGTGAGAGGGAAAGATTTAGATGGGATCAAAAGGATGATATTTTCATGCATAGAGTGGTGTATGTATTGAATGAGCTGGCAGAGGAAATGCTGAAAGCTGGTACAATTACAACATTGAAATGGCACCTGAATTTGTATATGAACAGGAGGGGTTTGGAGGGATATGAGTCAAATTCTGGCAAACGGGACACGCATTTCCAAAAGAAATTAAACACGCATCTCACTTCAATATCATGAGCAAATGTAACACCTCAAATTAATTTCTTGATTTTTATGTCCTCGCTGTCTACAGGAATAGTGCCAGAAAAGTGGAGGATAGCAACTGTGGTTTCCTTGTTCAAGAAGGGGAGTAGGGATAGCTCTAGTAACTATATGCCGGTGAGTCTTCCCTCTGTTGTGGGCAAAGTCTTAGAGAGAATTGTAAGGGATAGGATTTATGAACACCTGGATAGGAATAATGTGATCAATGATAGTCAGCATGGTTTTGTGAAGGGCCGGTCGTGCCTCACAAACCTTATTGAATTCTTTGAGAAGGTGACTAAGGAGGTGGACGAGGGTAAAGCGGTTGATGTGGTGTATATGGATTTCAGTAAGGCATTTGATAAGGTTTCCCATGGTAGGCTAATGCAACAAATACGGAGGTATGGCGTTGAGGGGGAGTTGGAGGTTTGGATTAGGAATTGGCTGGCTGGAAGAAGACGGAGGGTGGTAGTTGATGGTAAAGGTCCATCTTGGAGTGCAGTTACCAGCGGGGTTTCCGCAAGGATCTGTTTTGGGACCATTGCTGTTTGTCATTTTTATAAATGACCTGGAGGAGGGGCTAGAAGGTTGGGTGAGCAAATTTGCGGATTATACGAAAGCCGGTGGAGCTGTTGACAGTGAGGATGGATGTGGCAGGTTACAACAGGATATTGATAAGCTGCAGAGCTGGGCAGAAAGGTGGCAAATGGAGTTCAATGTCGCTAAGTGTGAAGTGATTCACTTTGGTAAGAGTAACAAGAAGATGGGATACTGGGCTAATGGTCGGATACTTGGTAGTGTGGATGAGCAGAGGGATCTTGGTGTCCATGTACACAGATCTCTGAAAGTTGCCACCCAGGTAAATAGTGCTGTGAAGAAGGAATATGGTGTACTGGCCTTTATTGGTAGGGGAATTGAGATCCGGAGTCCTGAGGTCATATTGCAGTTGCATAAGGCACTGGTGCGGCCGCATCTGGAATATTGTGCGCAGTATTGGTCGCCATACTATAGGAAGGATGTGGAGGCACTGGAACGGGTGCAGAGGGAGTTTACCAGGATGTTGCCTGGTTTGGTAGGAAGATCGTATGAGGAAAGGCTGAGGCACTTGGGGTTGTTTTCATTGGAGAAAAGAAGGTTTAGGGGTGACTTGATAGAGGTGTACAAGATGATTAGGGGTTTAGATAGGGTTGACCATGAGAACCTTTTTCCACGTATGGAGTCAGATATTACGAGGGGGCATAGCTTTAAATTAAGGGGTGGTAGATGTAGGATAGATGTTAGGGGTAGATTCTTTACTCAGAGAGTCATGAGTTCATGGAATACCCTGCCAGTAACAGTGGTGGACTCTCCCTCTTTATGGGCATTTAAACGGGCATTGGATAGGCATATGGAAGAAAGTGGGCTAGTGTAGGTTAGGTGGGCTTGGATTGGCGCAACATCGAGTTTCGAAGGGACTGTACTGCGCTGTATTTTTCTATGTTCTACGTGCTATGTTCTAATGTACAAACAAAAACAAATAATGCTGGAGAAACTCATCAGGTCTGGCAGCATCTGTGGAGAGAGGAAGCAGGGTTATTTGATGTTTCTTTGAAATCACCAAGAGAACATAAGAACTAGGGGCAGGAGAAGGCCATTCAGCCCCTCGAGCCTGCTCTGTTATTACATACGGTCCTGGCTGATTTCATTTCGGTCTCAACTACACCATGTTCCAGATTGCCCCACTAAGTAAAACCTCCTCTCTACCTCGCCAAACCTTTTTTCCCAATCTGCAGAAAGAGTGATGGAAAATGACAGTTAGATAATTGTTTTGCATCAAAATTTCTTGTGGAAAATATAACATCTACAGGACTGCCCGTGTAAAACTCAACAAAGAACAAAGAAAGCTGTTCATGTGGAGTACTGCATGCAATTTCGGTCTCCCTTGTGCAGGAGGATGTTGTGAAACTTGACATATTTCTGAAAATATTGACAAATGTATTGCCAGGGTTCGAGAGTTTCAACTACAGTGAGAGTCTGAATAGTCTGGGGCTATTCTTCCTGGAGCGTGAATGCGGAAGAAGCCTTCTTATGCATGTCTATAAGATTATGGATAAGGTAAACAGACAAGATCTTTTTCCCTGGGATGGTGAAGTACAGAACTAGAGGGTATAGGTTTAGTGTGAGAAGGGAAGGATTTAAAGGGACCTTAGGATCAACTTTTTCATGCAGTGGGTGGTGCGTGTATGGAATGAGTTGCCAAAGGAAGGGATGGAGGCTAGTACAATTGCAGCATTTAAGAAGCATCTGGATGTGTATATGAATAGCAAGGATTTAGAGTGATGTCGGCTGAGTGCTGGCAAATGCGCCTAGATTGGGTTCGGATATCTGGTTGTCCAGTTGGACTGAAGGGTCTTCTTCCGTGCTGTCCAATTCTGTCTCTGTGAACATGTCAGTTGAACGGGACACTGTATGTTATTTGATATTTACCCCAGTAACTGGGCTGGTGCTTCAAAAAAAAATTCAATCGCTATAGTTTCTTGAGAACTGAGGGCTTTCTTTGCAAGTGGGATGACTAAGCAAATCATTTCCCATTGCGCCGATTGGAGAACAGTCTCTCCTCCGTGTGAACTCACTGGTGAACACTGAGATTGGAAGAGCACTTGAACCCAGCCACCCAGTGAGAGCACCTGAATGGTCTCTCATTTATAAACACATGGACGGGAAAATTGATCCCGGCTACTTTATAGTCATTTCAGTGTGTGGATGTTTCAAAGGTCAGTGGGAACTCGCTGGTGTGTCAGATAACTGGATAAATGAGTGAATCCTTTACCACCTTGTGAGCAGGTGAATGGTCCACACCCCTGCCCCCGCCGCAGGCCCCACCCCGCCACATACTGGCGTGAATACGGTTGGATGAGCTTGTTGCCTCAATGCAGGTCTGCAGAGAGACCATTCGAGTGGCCTATCCTTCGTGTGTACACATTGAAGATGTGTCAGTTCCCAAGCACTTTTACTCCATTTCCCACAATTTGGACATTTATTAGCCAACCCCCTGTGTGAACATGTTCATGCATCGACAATTAGGATGATTGTGTGAATCCCTTCTGACAATAAGGGACAGCTTAGCAATGGTGGCTTACAGCTCGAGAGATCTTGGGCCAATTCCAGGCTTGGCTGAAGGTAGAGAATGTAGATAAGTGAATAGTTACATTTTGAGATGGTTATTGTTACAGAGGAGGAGAAGCTGGATATCCTGAAATGCATACAAGTTGATAAATTTCCAGAACCCGATCAGGTGTAACCTAGAATTCTGTGAGAGGATGGGAAAGTGATTGCTGGGCCTTTTGCTGAGATATACGTATCATCAATAGTCACGGTGACGTGCTGGAAGACTGAAGGTTGGCTGACATCGTGGCACTGTTTAAGGAAAGTGATAAGGACAAGCCAGGGAACGATAGACCAGTGAAGCCGAATTCAGTGTTGTTGGAGGGAAACCTGAGGGACAGGATGTACATGTATTTGGAAAGGCAAGGACTGATTAGGCATGGTCAGGGTGGAAAATCATGACTCAGGAGCTTTATTGAGTGTTTTGAAGAAGTGAAAAAAGAAAATTGATGAGGGCAGAGAGGTGGACATAATCTATGTGGACATCAGTAAGGTGGTCGACAAGGTTTACCTTGCTAACAAGATTGGTTAGCAAGTATAGATCTCATGGAATACGGGAGAACTAGCCATTTGGATACAGAACTGTCTCAAAGGAAGAAGACAGAGGGTGGTAGTGAAGGATTGTTTTTCAGACTGGAGGCCTCTGACCAGTGAAGTGCAACAAGGATCAGTGCTGGTTCCACTTCATTCATTCATTTATATAAACGATTTGGACATCTACGTAGGAGGTATAAATAATAACTTTGCTGATGACACCAAAATTGGAGGTGTCATGAACAGGGAAGAAGGTTACCTCAGATTACAGTGGGTTCTTGATCAGATGGACCAGTGGGATGAGGAGTGGCAGACTGAGTTTGATTTAGCGAGGTTTTGCATTTTGGGAAAGCTAATCTTAGCAGGAATTATACACTTAATAGGATTGTTCGGGTCCTGGGGGAGTATAGGAGTTGGGAGGTCATTTCGCGATGGTACAGGACATTGGTTAGGCAATTTGTGGAATATTGCATGCAATTCTGATCTCCTTCCTATCAGAAGAATGTTGTGAAACTTGAAAATGTTTAGAAAATATTTACAAGGATGTTGCCAGGTTTGGAAGATTTGATCTGTAGGGAGAGGCTGAATCGGCTGGGGATGTTCTCCCTGGAGTTCTGGAGGCTGACGGATGACCTCATTGAGGTTTAGAAGATCATGAGGGGCGTGGATATAATAAAGAGATAAAGTCTTTTCCATGGGGTGGGTGAGTCCATAACTAGAGAGCATAGGTTCAGGGGAAAGATATAAAAGAGACATAAGTGGCAACGTTTTCGTAGAGAGGGTTGTGCATGTATGGAATGTGCTGCCAGAGGAAGGGGTGCAAGCTGGTATAATTGCAGCATTTAAAAGGTATCTGGATAGGTATAAGAACGGGAAGGGCTTAGAGGGTTAATGGACCAAGTGCTGGCAAATGGGTCTTCCCCCATGGTTCAAAGATGTGTAGGGTAGCTTGATTGGCCATGTTAAAGTACAGGGTTATGGTGTTTCCGGTAAGGTGCTGGGTCTGAGTGTGATGATCATTGGAAGGTTGGTGTAGACTCGATGGACTGAGTGGCCTTTCCCTGCACTGTAGGGTCTCTTTGATTCGACTTGCAGCAGGTGAATGCTCGCTTCCTGGTGTGACTACATTGATGAGTTTCCCGTTCAGATGGTGATCTGTGTTCCCCTCGCATTATTCTCACGTTGGTCCCCTGTGTGAATCCACTTGTTGTTTGACAGGTCACATGATCAGCTAAAACCTTGTCTATGTCGTGAATATGTGTCTGGTTTCTCAACACTTCACTGCCCTCTTCCTACCATATATAAAACCTGATGGTATTCAGGTTACAATAAACTGGGTGACTCTCTCAAATCTTGATGTCTACTTTGGATTCAATTATCCAATTACCTCTCCTCTGATGGACTGTAAATTGTTTGAATTTTTTTTATAACAGAGGAAGTGATGGAGTTGTCGGATTATTACGAGACAATAATGCAGAGACGCAGGTGATGTTCTGGGGATCTGGATTCAAATCCCAGAGCTGGATTCTATTTCTGTTAAAAACGTGGGTTGAAGGATCTAATGGTCATGAAACCATTGCTGATTGTCAGAAACCCCCATCTGGTTCACTAATATCCATTTCGGGAGGAAATCTGCCATCCTCCCCTCGTCTGTGCTCGGTATGAATCCAAATCTTCCCTTTGGGGAAATTCAGAAGGGACATCAAATCCTGGACAAGCCAGCACGGTCCACATGCCATGAATTAAATAAAATGAGTGTGAGAGAGAATAGACAAAAACACAAATACATGTTGTGAAACTGTGCTGAATGTAACTGATAATTTGTGGGATCTGAACTAGGATGATGCAACCAAAGTAGCTGTTGATTGTCATTAAAAAAAAAACCCCAATGATTGATTGATGTTTTTCAGTGAAGCAACGCTTCCCCCTGGTCTGGGCCTACACATGATGATATGCTCTTTGGAAGCAGACTGAGAGAAGAAGGCATTTGTTGATCTGGATAGATGTTGCTATTTCATCACCACTAGGTGAATCATCTGTAGGTCTTGACCCAACAGCATTGTGACAGCACTTTCACCACACATACTGCAGTCATTCAAAGATAAACATCAGGTTCCCCAGAGACAATTGGCGAATGGAAACATCTGCTGGTCTTGGCAGTGAAAGCAAAATTCCAAAAAATACAGGTTTACAAATACAACAGCATGCAACAGCTTCAGAGCATTTAATTTGGTGCTGAAACAATGCTGCGTTGCATTTTATCAAACAATGTGTATTCAGCAAATTGATCTTCTCTGGAATCTACCTGCTCAATATGTGTTTCCCTAGAATTCATCTCCTCAACATGATCTTCCTTATATTTCTCCCTCACAACCGCATCTTGCCGAGAATCTACCTCTAAATCGGATCTTCCCGAGAATACACCAGCTCATCTGACTTTCCCTGGAATCTGTCTGTGCCACCTGATGTTGTTCAGAACCTACCCATTCAATCTGATCAGTTCTTGAATCAATCTGCTCAACATGATCTTCCTTCAAACCTGACTGCTCAATCTGATCTCCTGAATGTCTAGCTGCTGAAACCGATACAAGGCGATGAAAATGGAATGGTACAAGTTGATAGCCTTTCACAGAAAACTCCTGCAAACACGATGAGCTCCGTAGACTCACTCTATGTGATAATCATTCAAAGATTCTGCTACTTGATGTAAATAGAACAACAGTGGTGTCCACCTTCTGCCACCAATGTTCACCCTGGTACATTTGGCTCTGAATTGCTCTCTATGTTAGAATCTGATCAGGGAGCAACATCTGTAATCAAATCATGGATAAATTCTGAAGCTTTTAGAAATCTGTCAACCCAAACGAAATGCTGGACATTCTCAGATAGTTGGGCTTTACATATGGAGAGAGTAAAACACAGTTCATGTTTCAGATGGGAATAAGAACAGTGCGCAATTTAATCACCACTATAAGCTCAGAATTCGAAGAGAAATGCACTGTAGGGCAAGAAAAATTGTGATTGGAGAGAAACTAAGGAAAATAAAAATTATAAATAAGCAGCACATGGGCAAAGTGGGGACACTCAGTTAATCACATTTGGCATAAGCAGAAGTTAAATTCCTAACTGAGCTTAAATGCACTCATTATTAAAGACAGTGTTCGGGATGCAATGACAATGTGGTGATCAGGAACAGGAGAGGTGAGAAAAAGCAATGGATGGACATAGAGTACTCTCCACTCGGGATTCCTGCGCCCAGTGGAAAATAACCATGCCAAGGCGTCTCCAGCTGGCGAACAGAAACATTGAGGTGGCTGGTGTGCAGTAGCGGACTATACAAGAACCTCCATTTCATGATGTGATCAGACGCACAACACATATTCCAGAGGCAGCTCAGGTTGTGGGGTACAGGCACCAAGAATCAGAGAAGGTCTACAGTGTTGAAGCAGATGGCTGTGCCCTCACTGATACTCTGAAGAGCATCCCACCCATTCCCACACCCCTACCCAATCCCTATAACCCTGCGTTTCCCATGGATAACCTATATAACCTGCACATCCCTGCAACTTATGAGTACTTTAACACAGCTAGTCCACCAGCCTGCACATCCTTGGACTGTGGGAGGAAATTGGAGCACTCGTGAGAAACCCAGGCAGACGCAGGGAGAATGTGCACACTCCACATAGACAGTCGCCCGAGTGTGACATCGAACCTTGGTCCCTCGCGCTGTGAGGAAGCAGTGCGAACCATTGAGCCAGCATGTCACCCGTGGGAAGTTTAGGATACATTGGACAATTCTTGCAGCAGCATCCAGACCAGTTTCCAAGCTCCCAGCATGACCCTGACTCTGGTCAGCCCTGCATCCATGGCCCTCTCCTCCACCATCCACTCAATACATCAATGGCAGAGATACAGCTTCCTGAGCAATGGATACCTTACGATAGCTGCTACTCCTGACGGTGGGAAGACCCGGCGTGAGTCAGCCATGACCCAAAGATTGGTCTGGTCCTGGTAAAACACAGGCAGCATGCTGGGGGAGAACGGAAACGCTCATGGACAATAGACCGGAGCTATGTGCTGCGATTCAGATCGGGTACGTGACGGTAAAAAGGCAGCACTCAGGAGCACGATCCAGGAGGAGTCTCGATGTAAAGGTATCGCTGTAGGTTCTGAAAGTGGGACATCAACACGAGGATGCAGAGGAGCACCAAAGACTGAGCAAAACACTTATTTCCGTGGCAACTCAGCCCAGGTTCAGAGAGCTGACGCAGAGCTCACTGAAATATCCACTCACACCAGTTATTTCATTAATTAATAAGCAGCAAATCTGATAGGAGCTCTTTTTGCACAAGGTTAGTGTCCCTACCTCTGAGATAGAAGACCTTGTATTAGTCCCACCTGCTCCAGATGTATATAGTGACATCTCTGAAGAAACTGTCTGAATAAAAGAAACCTAAGGGCAGACCAGCAGTGAATGCAAGTGATTCTAGTGCCTGACTGTTGTATTTCCCATAAACCCATATCAACGGATCACCATCAACATTGGTGTCCCGATGAGTAAAATGAGCTTGGCACCAAATGTGGATGTTGGTGATGTGGAATGGACGGCAGAGCTGGGAATGGGACAGCAGCCTTGTTTGGGAATGAACCGCATCACTGACTGACTGTTCCAATATTTCCTGCCAGGACAGGAGCAACCGTTTGTTGTGTTCTATTTGAGTGCTTTGGAACAACGTTGCTTCTGTGGGCTCAGTGACTAAGCTCTTTCGCAGGGTCCAAATGAACAGACTCACCAATTGGCACGCGGCGGTTATGGGCTGGAAGCCAGAACACGTGTCTTCTGGTACGTCACATACTTCCCTCCAAGGATGTCTCAAGCTTTTCCCCAAATTACAATTTGTAGTTAACTTAATCTGATTGTCCGTATTCGTGATTGGAAAAGGAATGATACTGCAGTCCACAGCATCTCTCTAAATCACACTGCAGAGCTGAAGGCTTTTCTATTTTCAGACCCTGCCTGTTCATCTCCATGAACCGCACAGCCATGGACAGAGTTGTGGCTGACTCCTTATTAATTAGGGTCTGTTAAGATTTAACTCTGTCAGATCAGCTGTTATAGGCTTCATCCATCCATCACACTGTCACAACTGATCATGCCTGCTGAATTTGAAAATTATTCTCAAAAGTGTTTCAGAATTATGTTTCACAGAAATATGACAAGTTCGTTCACTGTTGGAGGCTGGTTATGTCAGTTGGGTGGAGGCTTGTTTGTAAAAAAAAAGAATGAGGCCAATGGTATTGGTTTAATTCCTGCATTGGCTCAGGTTGACACGAAGGACTCTCCTTCTGTCCATCTCCCATTCTATTGAAACCTGGGGACCCTCAGGTTAAACCATCGCCACCCGTCTCTCTCTGTCTCTCCCTCATGAGCGATGGGACAAGGTGACTTTACCCGACGGTTCAGTCTCAATAATTTTACTTCTGAAGAAAATTACAACAGCTTTTGTTTAAGCATCCCTTCAGGATGATTATAAAATAGAAACCAAAATTCGAGCTTTGTGAAATCATGAGGGGCAGAGGCTGGTGTTTTTTTTTCCCCAGGGTGGGGTAGTTCAAAACTGGGGGCATTGCTCAGAGAGACAGGAGTAAGATCTAAATAGAATACGGGTGGGGCAACCTTTTTTTTCTACAAGAGAAATGTTCGTGTGTCCACACCAACTGGCTAACTACTCTTGGATTGGTGATTCGCTCCAACCAAACCTATGCTTTGCCACACCGGACCATCCGAGGGATACGGTCACCTACTTTAAGAATGGCCTCATTAACCTGACCCAGGTGAAGGCCTTTGACTGGATATCAAGTTCTTACATGTGGGGAGTGGTCTCCAAAATGGGTTGTGGAGAGGGAATGTCCAATTGGACCCGACTGCTCTCCACCAACACCGTTAGTGCAGACTCAATCAATGGATGTAAATCAGAAAGCTTCCCGATCAGATCCAGAGTCAGGTAGGGCTACTCATTCTCCTGCCTTGGCTGTGTGTAATCTGAAGTCTTTTGCTGAGTCCGTGAGGAAGGATGCGAATAGAGAGGGGGTGGCGGAGGGGGTATCTACTCCAGGCAGTGGGGGCCTGCAGGTCAAAGTCTCCCTGTACAGGAATGACATACTAATCTTGAATTAAGTGCATTCCTCCATTGCACTCTGTCTGTATTGTGTTGCCTCTCTCTCACACACACACTCTTAGATGTTTACTACAATCCATTCTCTGCTTCACTTTCTGTCCATCACATACTGGCTCGCACAAAGTATTTCATGATCTCTCCCCTGCTGGACTATCTCTGTACCACTTGTCTCACTCACACAAATCATTAATAATCTGCCCTCTGCTGCACTTTCTCTGTGTCACACACAAATCTTAAATGAACTACATCGCTTTTTGCACTCTGTACCGTGTTGTCTCTCTCACACACATTTTGTTATATTCTTGTGGTGCACTCCTACGCACAAACATTTAACAATCTACCCTCTGCTGCACTTTCTATCAAACAGTCGGGCACAGACAAATATTTAATCTGTCCTGTCATCTTCTTACTCTGTATAACTATCTCACATACAAAAAACATTCGCAATATACCACCTCCTGCACGCTCTCACTATTTGAAAGCAAGTAAGCATTCTTGACCAGACTAAGCCGCCTTGAAACATATCAAGGAGAGCGCCTCAACCCCAACTGTTTGTTATTAAAAGCCAAATGGGCAGTGTTGCATTCCAGAGCGATTCGATTGGTCAAACTACTTTATTCTTACAATAGAGGTGAAATATCATCAGAAGCAAAGATTGGTTTAACCGTAACTCTAAAAATACTTTAAAAAATAACACATTATTTAATTAATACTCATTAAATTTTCCAATATAGCAGCATCATTTCAAACGCAAATTCAGCAAATCTGATCCCTCACTTGATACCGCCTTCAGGGAAAGGAAAAACCCCAAAACACGAACCCAGCAACAGAGAGAGAGCTCAAGCTTTTGAACCAGCACAATGGGAGAGAGAGATATATAGAGAGAAAAAGAAAGAGAGAGCTGGAATTTTCCCCAAATTTCTAAATTCACCAACTGAAAGCAAAAACTTCAACCCTTAGGTCTGTGGGAGCCTGAATCCACCCACTCATGCTTCTTTTGCCTCCGTCTTTAAACAAATAGCAATGCTAGTTATCCATCTATTGATTGCTATGGCAACTGCTCTGCCCAGGAACATAAGAAACCACAAAAAGTTGTGATCACAGCCTGGACCATCACGGAAGCTAACTTCCCATCCATGCACTCCATTTACATTTCTCACTGCCGCCGAAAGGCTTCCGAGCATCATCAAAGGCACATTCCACCACACTAGTACTCTCTTCCAACCTCTTCCATCACGCAGAAGACTCAGAAGCGTAAAGTCATGTAACAACAGGTTCAAGAACAGCTTCGTCCCTGTTGATATTAGACTGCTGAATGGATGTTATTTCAAATATAATACTGATGTTGCTTTAGTCCACCTCCCAATGAAACCGTGACCTTGTATGCTTCACATCCTTGCTTTTATACTCTCGTCCTTTTACAATGAATTAGGAGGAAGTGAGGACAGCAGATGCGGGAGATCAGAGTCGAACAGTATTTTGCTGCAAAGGCTCAGCCAGTCAGGCAGCATTCCAGGAGAAGACTGATACAAAGTACGTATTCAGTTCCTCAGCCATTTCCTTGCTCCCCACTGCTACTTCCCAAGTATAATTTTACCAGCAGCCCAATGTCCACTTTTGCTTATCTTATGCCCTTCGTATATCTAAAGAAACTCTTGCAATCTTTCCTAATATCACCAGATAGCTCACCCTTATATTTCACCTTCTCTGTCTCCATTGCTTTCTTCACTGTCCTCTGTGGGTCTTTGTCAGCTTCTCAACTCTCTGGCTTCCCATTGCTGTTCGTCACACTACATGATATTTCTTTTTGATTTTGTGTTGTCCCTGACGTCTCTGGTAAGCCATGTCGCATAACTCTCCTTTTGATATGCTTAGTTTTCTTAGGATGAATTTTTGTTTGGCTCCCAAATGCCTCCCAGAGACTCCTCCCTGAAAATCCCTAAACCGGTCCTCTTCCCTCGTCTTGCTTATGTTGTTTGTCCCGATGTTGAATACTGAATCCTCCTCCTCCCACTCCAATCCTTTTCAGCCTGTCCGAGATGGGTTCACATTGGCATTGGGCGGGCAACATACCATGTGTAACCCTCAATCTTGATTTCACAGGATACTATTTATTTCCCTAATTATGCAATGCCCTACAACAAAACATTTGTCTACTTTCTCTCCCCACTTCAATGTTCTCCTCTCCCAGGATGCTGTGGTCAGCTGGGCCATCCTCCCGACAGCTTTATTCATCATCTACACAAGGAGCAAGTACTCCATAACGGTTAGATACGGTCAAGAGCTGAGCCTTCTCTTCCTGGATCCCTTTACGTGCCTCATTTGCAGCCACACTCGGTTGTCCATTGTCACTGACTGGATTTGTGGTCATAAATCTAACCAGGTGTGACTGCCTCTTGAAACAAAACGTTCAGTTACCACTCCTCCTCCCGGATGTGCTGCAGTGTTTGAAGTTCAGATTCCAGCTTATCAATTATGAGGCAGACTCAGGGTTCTTTTGTATGGAAAATGAATGTGATAAACAATATCCCACAGAAATGTGAAAAGTAAATTGCATTCACAGTAAACTTGGATACTTTCGAATTTGGCAATACACAATTGGGAAAATTAATTGGAGGAGAAAGTATCACGACTTTCCCAATTGTCGAGGATAGAGATATCCATGACATTGGTATAAAGTACTAGATTGAATGACCTACTGTCATCTTCAAGTAGATAACTGAGTGGATTATCTTCCAGAACTAATCTTAACCACAAATATCTGTCTCCAAATGTGTTTACTTGCTCTATGTAATATCAAGAAACAACCATAAATATGAATTGCTCCAATTGCCCTGAGTCAAGGAAATGTTTCAGATTTTTCATAGCGCAGTTTGTGATCCAAAGTCAGCCGCATCTGTAATTCAGCTGCTCCAGTATTGCTGCAATATTGTCAGAGGTAAGAAGTCAATGTCAAGACGTAAATATTTCATAACAACCTACTTAACACACTCTCAGTTTGATCCCACTGTGGGCACACAAGCCCTGATCTCATGGCAGTCTTGTTACAGCAGACCATGGTCACTGGCCAGACCCGCAAAGCCGCCCAGCAAAGGGGTAAATGACACCTACATGAGAAGGATATAGGCAGCTCTTCAGATGGTGAGGACGGGCGTAAGGACGGTCGTCAAAGAGGAACAGACAGAGTGCAGGGGGCAGAAAGGAGGGAAGAATACCCCAAACAGGAAATGACGAACTTTTTGAGGGGGCTGGTAAAAAATACACCCCACCCAATGAGAACCAGGAGGTACCCACCGCCCCACAGCTCCAGGTAACTCGGAGCGGCGATCTTCGGACAGGTCCGCTCTCAGACAGAGAACGGGACTATGCGAAGCCTAGTCCCATCACGAAGATACCAGAGCAGGGAAATGATTGCTGCGTAGAGGCGGACAGTTACCTCAGCTCTGCGAGTGTCCAGCAGTTCGCGTTCACCACAGGAATGCAGATAGCTACCCCAGACAGGCAGGACCAGCAGCAAATGGACACTAGTGACATCATAAATTGTTAAAATGGGCATAAACAATGCCAGTGTTAATGTGCATTACATTAAATCTGCTACGCGATGTATCTCTACACTGACCTCCTGGCCAACATTGATGCCGATGTCCTGTTTCTGCAGGAGTGTGGGATACCACACCTCAGCAGCTGCAGGAGATAGTCGAGCTCACGGGCCCATAGGCCTCCAGGTTGGTCCTGGGGCAACGATAGCCGTGCCTCCATCCTTGGGTATCCTGTTGCGAGGAGGCAACTTCGCCATCTCCGAGGTTAAGGAGGTGGCGGGCGCCTCGTCATTGCTGATGTCATATATAGAAAAGCTCCTCTGAAACTGATGAATGTGTACGCCTCAATGTGTAAGAATGACGCTTTGGCCGTCCTGCAGCAGCTTCCACTTTTGCTGGCTACGTCCAGGCTGTCATTCTGGTCGGAGACTTCAACGGTACCATTGATGTAGATGGACGATCCGGCGTGGGAACAGTAATCTGGACAGCACGTCCAGAGTCCTGATGGAAATGATCAAAGATGCCAAGCTGTACAACGTCTTCAGCACCCCTGCAGATGGAACACAGCAGAGATAAACCTGGTCACAGATGGACGGGTCTATCCGCTCAAGGATATGTACGTGTTTGTGTCCTGAGCGTTCTCAGTCAGATCCACCGACGTCAAGCTGGAGTTCTTGTCCGACCACTGCCTCCTGCTGGCTGGCTGTCACCTGCAGGACGAGCAGCGGTCGAGTAAGGGATCGTGGAAATTGAATACCAAGCTGCTGACGCCGGGAAACATTGAGTAGCTCAAGAGGGATTACGCAGTTTGGAGAACCGTGAAGCCCCTGTTTTAGTCTCCACCTGACTGGTGGGAAACAGTAAAAGGGAACATTAGCAGGTTCTTCATCCTCAAAGGTGTTCGGGATGCGAGAGATACGCGGGAAAAACTGTCCCAACTCCAAGAAAGTATACAGGACCCGCTACTGCTGCAGACGATGGGGGTTGATGTCACGGAGGACCTCTAGGACGTGAAGGGCCAGCAAGCCTCGCTCTTTGCCTCAGAGGCCTTCAAGATAATTATCCAGTCCAGGGTCCACTCCGTGAAGCAGAACAAGATGTGCTCACGTTTCTTCTACCAGAAGGTGCACAAAGAGATCTCCGTGCTCAGCAGCCTGAAGGAAGTAGATGGCTTGGTAACATGATCTCAGGCTGACGTCATGAAGATCAGCAAATCCATCTCTGCCAGCGTGTATGACTCGAAGCCAACTCACAGTGCGGCCTCCCAGTTGTTCCTGTTCTCTAACACACAGATCTTAGACGGCAGAACACGGGAGAGGTTGGAACAGCCGCTATCTCTGGATGATCTGACCAAGGCTCTCGATTCTTCGAGAAGAATAAAACTCCCAGAAGCGAAGGCTTACCGGACGAGCTCTATTCTGCTCTGTGGGACGTGATTAGCCAGAACCTCCTGGAGGTGTATGTCAATATGTTTCTGGCTGGTGCCATGAGTGATTCCCTTAGGAAAGCCATCATCATCCGTATCTACAAGCAGAAGGGGGAGAGGCAGGAAATCAGAAACTGGAGACCAATCTCAACATTAAATGCAGATTAAAAATTTTTGGCAAAGATCATCGTCAACCTGGTCAAGTCTTCTCTGGAAGGATGCTTGCTGAGAGTCTCGCACTCCACAGGGATATGATCGCCTACGTGCAGGACTGGAGTTTGGACGCCTGTCTCATCAGCCTGGACCAAGACAAAGCCTTTGAGAGGATGCCACATACGTATATGAGAGGTGTTCTCTCCAAAATGGGCTTTGGGGATGGAATCTGTAATTGGATCAGACTGCACTACATCAAGATTGACAGCGCAGTCTCCATAAATGGATGGGAATCAGACAGCTTACTAGTCAGATCTGGAGTCAGGCAGGGCTGTCCTCCCTCTCTACTGCCTTGTTTGTGTGCTGCATAGAGCTATTTGCCGAGTCCATCAGGAAGAATGTGAGACAGAGTAGGGTGACTATACCTGGCAGGCGGGCCTGCAGGATAAGGCCTCCCTGCACATCGATGATGTAGCCATTTTCTGCTCGGATCCGCTGTCCGTACACAGACTCTTGTGTACATGTGACCAGTTCGAATGGGCCTCAGGGGCCAAGATCAACCGAGGCAAGAGCGAGGCCATGCTCTTCGGGAACAGAGCTAACAAATCCTTCATCCCCAACTCCGTCAGAACTGATCACCTGAAGGTACTGGGTATTTTGTTTGAAGGGGCTGGGGCATGCGCCAAATCTTGGGGGGAACGTATCAAATAAGTGAGGCAGAAACTGGGTAGATGGAAGCCCCAGTCGCTCTCCATTGCCGGTAAGTATCTGATCATCAAGTGTGAGGTAATGTCAGTATTGTTATATGTGGTACAGGTCTGGCTTATTTCCAGAACCTGTGCCGTCGCAGTCACCTGGGCCGTCTTCAATATTGTACAGAGATCAAAGATGGTCAGGGTCCGAAGGGACTCAATGTGCAAAGCTCTGGGCAATGGTGGAAAAAACACACCAAATGCCATCCTCACCCTGATGGCTACCTTTGTGCGTGGTTGCATCAAGCTGTGAGTGGAGCCCCGGTACGCAAACACCAAGTGTCACTACATACTGAGTTTCTACCTGTCCCCAAGTATTGCGATTGATGGATCTGGCCTGTCTGCCGTGGAACACTCCAAGTAGTTGGACCGTTCCGTATCACCTGTCCTTTGTAGAGAAATATTTGAAGAAAAACTCCTTCCACCACAAGTCCATCTGGAAGTGGTCAGCACATAGTGTCCTTGGGACCCTTCAGGAATAGGAGAGGGCGGATCCTGTCAAGCAGTTCCCTGGGCAGACTGTCAAAGTCATTTGTCAGAATGCCTCATCGCCAGAACTTTCTAACAAGCACCAATCCATTGCTTGGCTGATGGTGAGAAGTGCTTTGCCTGTGAGATATTTTGACATGCCAGGACTCTCTGCCGCACCACACGCTGCTCTCGAATCGGCTGCAGAGGGGACGAAACTGTTATTCACCTCCTTCTGGAATGTGCCTACGCAAAGGACGTCTGGAGATGAATGCAGTGGTTTTTGTCGAGGTTCGTCCCGAGCAGCTCTGTGACTCGGGACTCCGTGGTCTACGGTCTGTTCCCCAGGTCTCACACTGACACGATCATCAACTGTGCCTGGAGGATCATCAACTCATTGAAAGCCGCGCTTTGGTCAGTCCAAAACCTATTGATCTTCCAACTAAAGAAGCTGACCCCGACTGATTGTTGCAGACTGGCACATCCCGAGGTCCAGGACTATGTGTTGAGGGGCGCGCTGAAGCTTGGGGTAGCTGTCGCCAAGGCAAGGTGGGGAAAGACCGCCGTGCAACATTTGCCTGCCAAAGAACAGGAGGCCCACACAGTAAGTGGGCTCCGCTGACGCCTCAGCTCAATATATGGACAGTTATGGTACAGGCCTGTAAATATAAATGATTACTTTATCTTTGCATGCAAAGAAATTGAATGTTTGCGTTTGTATGGCATGACCAATTGTACAGATCATCCAAATATTTTATGAATGTTTTTTAATTTTTGGAATAAAATAAAGTTCTTGTCAGTTTTTTCTTAATATCTGATATGTTCCTGATTTAAAGACTGAATCTGATTTTTTGCAGAAAGGAGTTGGATTAGTAGCTTGCTCCAACAACTTCACGCATGGTCCTCGTATTGCAGTATATCTGGGAATTTTGCACTCTTTATTAAAGAATCAGAAAAGCAGATTTATTCGTTCACTTACGTGCACTTTAATGCTTAATTATGCACACCTCGTTTCTGCATAAGAAAGATAACAGACACCTTTTCGTTGAAGTAAGACTTGGTTTGTGCAAATCAACTTTCTTCTAGATTACAATTCATCTGTCACGTTCTGCATGTTCAGTACTCACACTCAATGTTAACACTTCATCCCGGGTAAAAGCCACCCTTTCCACCAACTCCCAACTCCGATCAGCAGAAGTAAAACAAAGTTGCCCACCACCTTTACCTAATGTCAAATGGCTTTTCAGAAAATAAAAAGGAGAAACTGAAGCTATTGCAGTATTCAACAGTTTGGATTTTGATGATGAGGATGACACGGGTGTATTAAAGGAGAGATTTTGAGAACGCTGTGAAGCAGGAAAAGATCTGTAGTAATTAAGGCCCATAAAACCAAAGAGATGTACAGCTCAAAAACAGAGCCTGCAGTCGAAATCGTCCATGCCAACCAGGTATCCTCAACTAATCTAGTGCCATTAGCCAGCACTTGACCAATATCCGACTAAACCCTTCCTGTTCAGATACCCGTGCAGGTGCCTTTTAAATGTTGCAGTTGTCCCAGCGTCCACCACTTCCTTTGGCAGCTCATTCCATGCATGCACCATCCTCTGCGTGAAAACGTTGCCCCTTAGGTTCCTCTTAATTTTTCCCCTCTCACCAGAAACCTATGCTGTCTAGTTCTGGCCTCCCCACCCCGGGGAAACGAACTTGTCTATTTAACCTATCCATGCCCCTCACCATTTTATGAACCTTTATAAGTTCACCACTCAGGTCCGATGCTCCAGTGAAAACAGCTCCAGCCTATTCAGCCTCTCCCTGAAGGTGAAACCCTCCAAACCTGACAACATTCTTGTAAATAGAGTTACAGTGATGTAGAGCACGGAAACAGACCCTTCGATCCAACTCATGCAAGCCGACCAGATATCCCAACCCAATCTAGACCCATCTGCCCGAAACCAGCCCATATCCCTCCAAGCACTTCTTATTCATTTACACATCCAGATGCCTCTCAAATGTTGCAATTGTACTCGCCGCCACCACTTTCTCTGGCAGTTCATTCCATACACGTACTACCCTCAGTGATAAAGTTGCCTCTCAGGTATCTTTTATAACTTAAACTCTTACACCCTAAACCTGTGCCATCCAGATCTGGATTCCTCCACCCAGGGAAAAGACTTTGTCCATTTATCCTATCCATGACCCTCATGATTTTATTAATCTCTATAAGGTCACCCCTCAGCTTCGGATGTTCTATGGAAAACAGCTCTAGCCTATTCAAATCCCCCTATAGCTTAAATCCTCCAAACCTTACAACATGCTTGCAAATGTTTTCTGAACCTTTTCAAGTTTCACAACATGTTTCAAACAGGAAGAAGACAAGAATTGAACGCAATATTCCAACAGTGGACTTACCAATGTCCTGTACAGCCAGTACATGACCTCCCAACTCGTATACTCGATACTCTGACCAACAAATACAAGCATGCCAAACGCTTTCTTCACTATTCTGCCTACATGGGACTCAACTTTCAAGGAGCTATGAACCTGGACTCCAAGGTCGCTTTGATAAGGAACACACCCGAGGAGCCTACGATTACATGTAAGAGCCCTGCTAAGAATGGCTTTCCCAAAAGTGCAGCAACTCACATTCATCTAAATTAGACTCCATCTGCCACTTCCCAGGCTATTGGCCCATCTGACCAAGATCCCGTTTTAATCTGAGGTAACTTTCTTCGCTTTCCAATTTTCGTGTTGTCTGCAAACTTACTAACTGTAACTCTTATCATTACATCCAAATCTTTTATATACATGATGAACCCAGCAGCCATCATTGTGGTAGTCCACTGGTCCCAGACCTCAAGTCTGAATATCAAACCTCCACCACCATCCTCTGTCTTCTATGTCTGACCCTGTTCTGTAACCAAATGGCGAATTCTCCCTGTATTCCATGAGATCAAACCTTGCTTATCAGTCTCCCATGGGGAACCTTGTTGAACACCTGACAGAAGTCCATATAGATCACATCTACCGCTCTGCCCTTGTAAATCCTCTTCGTTATTTCTTCAAAAAACTCAGTCAAGTTTGTGAGACATGATTTCCCACACATAATGTTTTTCATCACAGTGCAAGAGCAACTGCAATCAATAGGTGTGTCTCTGACGGCTTTAATGTTTCAGTTCAAAGGCCTGTGAATTCAATCATATTACATATTTACTGCTGTAGGACACAATTGCGTGTGATGCCATGAATGGCCAAGTCAGGGACGTATTACTCAGACAGCCAATTCTCACATTAGCCAGTCCAATGGATCCCTGCGAAGGGGGCGAAATGAGCCAGAGTTAAAGATGTAGAATTACCTGTCCACAAAGAACGTTGAAGAACACTGCAAACATTTCAATGCCCAATTCATGTCCTGCTCAGAGACGAGCAGAACATCTCTGCCTTTCTTTGATTTTTTTGAATGTTGATACCTCGGCCAAAACCGAGTAGTCATAGAGATGACCAGCACGGAAACACACACTTCAGTCCAACTTGTCCATACGAACCAGAGAGCCCAACCAAATCTAGTCCCACCTGAAAACATCCAGCCCATATCCCGCCAAACCTTTCCTATTCATGTTCGCATCCAGCTGCCTTTAAAATGCTGCAAACTGCAACAGCCTCCAACACCTCCTCTGGCAGCTAATTCCATACACGTACTACCATGTGCAGGAAGAAGTTGCCCCTTAGGTTTACTCAGCGGGTTGTGAGTTCATGGAATGCCCTGCCAGTAGCAGTGGTGGACTCTCCCTCTTTATGGTCATTTAAGCGTGCATTGGATAAGCATATGGAGGTTATTGGGCTAGTGTAGGTTAGGTAGGCTTCGTTCGGCGCAACAACGAGGGCCGCAGAGCCTGTACTGCGCTGTATTTTTCAATGCATGTTCTATGTTCTATGTAGGTTTCTTTTATATCTTCCCACTGTCACCCTAAACCTATGCTCTTTTATTCTCCCTCAAACTAGGCCATCTAGTACTCCCCCAAACCAGGGGAAAGACTTTATTTATTTTTCCTATCTATGTTCCTCATGATTTCATAAACCTCTATAACGTCACCCCTCAATCTCTGACGTTCCAGGGGAAACAGCCCTAGCCCTTTCAACATCTCCCTCTAGCCCAAATCCTCCAATCCTGGCAACATGTTTGTAAATTTTTTCTGAACCCGTTCAACTTTCACAACATCTTTCCGAAAGGAAGGAGACAAGAATTGCATGCAATATTCCAACTTTAGCCTCACCGATGTCCTGTACAGCCACAACATGATCTTCCAACTCCTGTACTCAATACTCTGACCAATAAAGGAAAGCACACCAAAACCCTACTTCACTATCCTATCTACCTGCAACACTACTTTCAAGAAACTATAAACCCGCACTCCAATGTCACTTTATTCAGCAACACTCCCGAGGAACTTACCATATAGTGTATGAATTTTGCTAAGTTTTGCTTTCGCAAAAGTGCAACACCTCACATTTATCTAAAATAAACTCCATTCGCCACTTTGCAGCTCATTGGCCCACCTGATCAAGATCCAGTTGTAATCTGAGGTAACCTTCTTTGCGGTCCACTACACCTCCAATTTTGGTGTCATCTACAAACGTACTAGCTACACCACTTATGCTCACATCCAAATCATTGATATAAATGATGAAAAGTAATGGACACAACACCGATCCTTCATATGTTTCACGCGTTGTCTCTGTCAAACTGCGCACCTTCACTCCATGAACAAAACTGGCCGCCTTAATTCAAATAGAAGAGCTTCTCTGATTCATTCAATATGTCAAGCTCACCGTTTTCATTGAATGAAACAAACTGCATTCATTGAATAATTGAATCAAAATGCAATCATTCATTCAACGAACCAAACCACAATCCTTGTTTCAATGGAACAAACGTAACTGACTTATTCAGTGAATCCTCCTGCACTTGTTCATTCAATGGAACAGAGTGAAATTAGTAAAGGTTCTCTCATTCGTTTAATGACACAAGCCTAACGCATTGATTCATTCAAAGAAACTGCGAACATTTGCTCCACGGAGGAAACTGGACCTGTTCGTTCAATGAGTAGAACTTTTCTTTTTCATTCAATGTTTGCTTCATGGGCTAAATTTGTTCAATATGTTTGATTGAATCAATGCGTTAAGTTTGAGGCATTGATCCAACGAGAGTACCTCTACATGTGCAGTCTGTTTCATTGAAAGAACGAGTGCAGTAGGACATACTAAAAATTTGAATCAACAAATGTTTGTTCGATTGAAACAAGGAATATGGTGTGATTCATTGAATCAATTCAATGATTTAATGAATGCAGTTTGTATAATTGAATGAAAGCATTGTGCTTGACACTTTGAATGAATGAGAGGAGCTCCATACTCATTGAATTAACAGGTGCAGTTTGGTTTATGGATTAAATGTGTGCAATTTGATTGAGACAATATGTGAAGCTTGTGACATTGAACGAATGAGAGTAACTCAACTCATTGGATTGACAATTGCAGCCTATTTCATTGAATGAAAGTGTGCATTTTGAATCACTAACTGTGTGAGTTAGGTTTGTTCCATTGAAACAAGAAATAAGGTTTGATTCATTGAATCAGTGATTGTAGTTTGATGCCATGATTCAATGAATGCAGCTTGTTTCATTGAGTGAAAGCGATAAGCTTGACCCATTGAATGAATGAACGAAGATCGAAAAATTGAATTTAGACCTGCAGTCTGTATTGAATGCGTGCAGTGCGTTTCATTGAATGAATGCGTTTTGCTCGTGGTATTGAATGAATGGCCGGTGCTCCACTCATTGAATTAAGACGTGCAGTGTATTTCATTGAATGCAGGTTTTCTGTTTTGTTCACGAAGGAAACGTGATTTATTTTAATGTGTCGATTGATACTGATTGATTCATTGACTAAAGGATGGCAGTTTGAATCAATGATTGAATGAATGCAGTTGCTTTCATTGAATGAAAGTGTAAAGCTTGAGTCAACGAGAAAAGCTGTTTATATTAAATGAACAAGTGAAGTCTGTTTCATTTAATGAACGCATGCAGTTTGTATCATTCAATGAACGCGTGCAGTTTCCTTCATTGAATGAATGGCAAAAGCTAGATTCATTGGAACAGGACTTGCCATATTTCTCATCGAATGAATGTTTGCAGTTTGATTCATTAATAGAATGAACGCAGTTAAATTCACTCCATAAATAAAGTGATGTTAGTACACTTAAATCAATGAATTCCATTTGATTCTTTGAATCAATGATTGAAATATGAATCAAAGAATGAATGCAGCTTGATTCATAGAATTAAAGCGTTAAGCTCGAGGTATTGAATGAAAAAGAAAAGTTCTACTCATTGAACGAACACGTGCAGTTTCCTCCATGGAGGAAATGTTTGCCGTTTCTTTGATTGAATCAATGCGTTAGGCTTGTGTCATTAAACGAATGAGTGAACCTTTACTGATTGCAGTCTATTGCATTGAATGACCGATTGCAGGAGGATTCACTCAATAAGTCAATTACGTTTGTTCGATTGAAACAAGGAAAGAGGTTTGATTCGTTGAATCAATTCATGATTTAATGAATGCAGTTTGTATAATTGAATGAAAGCGTTGTGCTTGTCACTTTGAATGAATGAGAGAAGCTCTATACTCATTAAATTAACAGGTGCAGTTTAGTTCATGGATTGAATGTGTGCAGTTTGATTGAGGCAATGTGTGAAGCCTGTGACATTGAACGAATGAGAATAACTCTACTCATTGAATTGACAAGTGCAGCCTATTTCATTGAATGAAAGTGTGCAGTATGAATCACTAACTGTGTGAGTTAGGTTTGTTCCATTGAAACAAGAAATAAGATTTGATTCATGGAATCAGTGATTGTAGTTTGATGCAAAGATTCAATGAATGCAGCACACATTCAATCCATGAACCAAACTGCACCTGTTAAGTATAGAGCTTCTCTCATTCATTTAAAGTGTCAAGCACAACGCTTTCATTCAAATATACAAACTGCATTCATTAAATCATTGAATTGATTCAATGAATCACACCATATTCCTTGTTTCAATCGATCAAACATTTGTTGATTCAAATTTTTAATGAGTCTACTGCACTCGTTCTTTCAATGAAACAGACTGCACATGTAGAGGTACTCTCGTTGGATCAATGCCTCAAACTTAACGCATTGATTCAATCAAACATATTGAACAAATTTAGCCCATGAAGCAAACAACACTTGTCAATTCAATGAATACAGATACTCTCACTCATTCAATGTCGCGTTCATTCAATGCACACTGCACCCATTCATTCAATGAAAGAAGCTGCACTTGTCAATGAGCTACTCTCATTCATTCCAAGCCATAGGTTTCACGCGTTGTCTCTGTCAAACTGCGCACCTTCACTCCATGAACCAAAGTGGCCGCCTTAATTCAAATAGAAGAGCTTCTCTGATTCATTCAATATGTCAAGCTCACCGTTTTCATTGAATGAAACAAACTGCATTCATTGAATAATTGAATCAAAATGCAATCATTCATTCAACGAACCAAACCACAATCCTTGTTTCAATGGAACAAACGTAACTGACTTATTCAGTGAATCCTCCTGCACTTATTCATTCAATGGAAAAGAGTGAAATCAGTAAAGGTTCTCTCATTCGTTTAATGACACAAGCCTAACGCATTGATTCATTCAAAGAAACAGCAAAACAGTTGCTCCACGGAGGAAACTGGACGTGTTCGTTCAATGAGTAGAACTTTTCTTTTTCATTCAATGTTTGCTTCATGGGCTAAATTTGTTCAATATGTTTGATTGAATCAATGCGTTAAGTTTGAGGCATTGATCCAACGAGAGTACCTCTACATGTGCAGTCTGTTTCATTGAAAGAACGAGTGCAGTAGGACTTACTAAAAATTTGAATCAACAAATGTTTGTTCGATTGAAACAAGGAATATGGTGTGATTCATTGAATCAATTCAATGATTTAATGAATGCAGTTTGTATAATTGAATGAAAGCATTGTGCTTGACACTTTGAATGAATGAGAGGAGCTCCATACTCATTGAATTAACAGGTGCAGTTTGGTTTATGGATTGAATGTGTGCAATTTGATTGAGACAATGTGTGAAGCTTGTGACATTGAACGAATGAGAGTAACTCAACTCATTGGATTGACAATTGCAGCCTATTTCATTGAATGAAAGTGTGCAGTTTGAATCACTAACTGTGTGAGTTAGGTTTGTTCCATTGAAACAAGAAATAAGGTTTGATTCATTGAATCAGTGATTGTAGTTTGATGCCATGATTCAATGAATGCAGCTTGTTTCATTGAGTGAAAGCGATAAGCTTGACCATTGAATGAATGAAGGAAGATCGAAAAATTGAATTTAGACCTGCAGTCTGTATTGAATGCGTGCAGTTCGTTTCATTGAATGAATGCGTTTTGCTCGTGGTATTGAATGAATGGCCGGTGCACCACTCATTGAATTTAGACGTGCAGTGTATTTCATTGAATACAGGTTTTCTGTTTGGTTCACGAAGGAAACGTGATTTATTTTATTGTATCGATTGATACTGATTGATTCATTGACTAAAGGATGGCAGTTTGAATCAATGATTGAATGAATGCAGTTGCTTTCATTGAATGAAAGTGTAAAGCTTGAGTCAACGAGAAAAGCTGTTTATATTAATTGAACAAGTGAAGTCTGTTTCATTTAATGAACGCATGCAGTTTGTATCATTCAATGAACGCGTGCAGTTTCCTTCATTGAATGAATGGCAAAAGCTAGATTCATTGGAACAGGACTTGCCATATTTCTCATCGAATGAATGTTTGCAGTTTGATTCATTAATAGAATGAACGCAGTTAAATTCACTCCATAAATAAAGTGATGTTAGTACACTTAAATCAATGAATTCCATTTGATTCTTTGAATCAATGATTGAAATATGAATCAAAGAATGAATGCAGCTTGATTCATAGAATTAAAGCGTTAAGCTCGAGGTATTGAATGAAAAAGAAAAGTTCTACTCATTGAACGAACACGTGCAGTTTCCTCCATGGAGGAAATGTTTGCCGTTTCTTTGATTGAATCAATGCGTTAGGCTTGTGTCATTAAACGAATGAGTGAACCTTTACTGATTGCAGTCTATTGCATTGAATGACCGAGTGCAGGAGGATTCACTCAATAAGTCAATTACGTTTGTTCGATTGAAACAAGGAAAGAGGTTTGATTCGTTGAATCAATTCATGATTTAATGAATGCAGTTTGTATAATTGAATGAAAGCGTTGTGCTTGTCACTTTGAATGAATGAGAGAAGCTCTATACTCATTAAATTAACAGGTGCAGTTTAGTTCATGGATTGAATGTGTGCAGTTTGATTGAGGCAATGTGTGAAGCCTGTGACATTGAACGAATGAGAATAACTCTACTCATTGAATTGACAAGTGCAGCCTATTTCATTGAATGAAAGTGTGCAGTTTGAATCACTAACTGTGTGAGTTAGGTTTGTTCCATTGAAACAAGAAATAAGATTTGATTCATGGAATCAGTGATTGTAGTTTGATGCAAAGATTCAATGAATGCAGCACACATTCAATCCATGAACCAAACTGCACCTGTTAAGTATAGAGCTTCTCTCATTCATTTAAAGTGTCAAGCACAACGCTTTCATTCAAATATACAAACTGCATTCATTAAATCATTGAATTGATTCAATGAATCACACCATATTCCTTGTTTCAATCGAACAAACATTTGTTGATTCAAATTTTTAGTGAGTCTACTGCACTCGTTCTTTCAATGAAACAGACTGCACATGTAGAGGTACTCTCGTTGGATCAATGCCTCAAACTTAACGCATTGATTCAATCAAACATATTGAACAAATTTAGCCCATGAAGCAAACAACACTTGTCAATTCAATGAATACAGATACTCTCACTCATTCAATGTCGCGTTCATTCAATGCACACTGCACCCATTCATTCAATGAAAGAAGCTGCACTTGTCAATGAGCTACTCTCATTCATTCCAAGCCATAGGTTTCACGCGTTGTCTCTGTCAAACTGCGCACCTTCACTCCATGAACCAAAGTGGCCGCCTTAATTCAAATAGAAGAGCTTCTCTGATTCATTCAATATGTCAAGCTCACCGTTTTCATTGAATGAAACAAACTGCATTCATTGAATAATTGAATCAAAATGCAATCATTCATTCAACGAACCAAACCACAATCCTTGTTTCAATGGAACAAACGTAACTGACTTATTCAGTGAATCCTCCTGCACTTATTCATTCAATGGAAAAGAGTGAAATCAGTAAAGGTTCTCTCATTCGTTTAATGACACAAGCCTAACGCATTGATTCATTCAAAGAAACAGCAAAACAGTTGCTCCACGGAGGAAACTGGACGTGTTCGTTCAATGAGTAGAACTTTTCTTTTTCATTCAATGTTTGCTTCATGGGCTAAATTTGTTCAATATGTTTGATTGAATCAATGCGTTAAGTTTGAGGCATTGATCCAACGAGAGTACCTCTACATGTGCAGTCTGTTTCATTGAAAGAACGAGTGCAGTAGGACTTACTAAAAATTTGAATCAACAAATGTTTGTTCGATTGAAACAAGGAATATGGTGTGATTCATTGAATCAATTCAATGATTTAATGAATGCAGTTTGTATAATTGAATGAAAGCATTGTGCTTGACACTTTGAATGAATGAGAGGAGCTCCATACTCATTGAATTAACAGGTGCAGTTTGGTTTATGGATTGAATGTGTGCAATTTGATTGAGACAATGTGTGATGCTTGTGACATTGAACGAATGAGAGTAACTCAACTCATTGGATTGACAATTGCAGCCTATTTCATTGAATGAAAGTGTGCAGTTTGAATCACTAACTGTGTGAGTTAGGTTTGTTCCATTGAAACAAGAAATAAGGTTTGATTCATTGAATCAGTGATTGTAGTTTGATGCCATGATTCAATGAATGCAGCTTGTTTCATTGAGTGAAAGCGATAAGCTTGACCCATTGAATGAAAGAACGAAGATCTAAAAATTGAATTTAGACCTGCAGTCTGTATTGAATGCGTGCAGTTCGTTTCATTGAATGAATGCGTTTTGCTCGTGGTATTGAATGAATGGCCGGTGCTCCACTCATTGAATTAAGACGTGCAGTGTATTTCATTGAATACAGGTTTTCTGTTTTGTTCACGAAGGAAACGTGATTTATTTTAATGTGTCGATTGATACTGATTGATTCATTGACTAAAGGATGGCAGTTTGAATCAATGATTGAATGAATGCAGTTGCTTTCTTTGAATGAAAGTGTAAAGCTTGAGTCAACGAGAAAAGCTGTTTATATTAAATGAACAAGTGAAGTCTGTTTCATTTAATGAACGCATGCAGTTTGTATCATTCAATGAACGCGTGCAGTTTCCTACATTGAATGAATGGCAAAAGCTAGATTCATTGGAACAGGACTTGCCATGTTTCTCATCGAATGAATGTTTGCAGTATGATTCATTAATAGAATGAACGCAGTTAAATTCACTCCATAAATAAAGTGATGTTAGTACACTTAAATCAATGAATTCCATTTGATTCTTTGAATCAATGATTGAAATATGAATCAAAGAATGAATGCAGCTTGATTCATAGAATTAAAGCGTTAAGCTCGAGGTATTGAATGAAAAAGAAAAGTTCTACTCATTGAACGAACACGTGCAGTTTCCTCCATGGAGGAAATGTTTGCCGTTTCTTTGATTGAATCAATGCGTTAGGCTTGTGTCATTAAACGAATGAGTGAACCTTTACTGATTGCAGTCTGTTGCATTGAATGACCGAGTGCAGGAGGATTCACTCAATAAGTCAATTACGTTTGTTCGATTGAAACAAGGAAAGAGGTTTGATTCGTTGAATCAATTCATGATTTAATGAATGCAGTTTGTATAATTGAATGAAAGCGTTGTTCTTGTCACTTTGAATGAATGAGAGAAGCTCTATACTCATTAAATTAACAAGTGCAGTTTAGTTCATGGATTGAATTTGTACAGTTTGATTGAGACAATGTGTGAAGCCTGTGACATTGAACGAATGAGAATAACTCTCCTCATTGAATTGACAAGTGCAGCCTATTTCATTGAATGAAAGTGTGCAGTTTGAATCACTAACTGTGTGAGTTAGGTTTGTTCCATTGAAACAAGAAATAAGGTTTGATTCATTGAATCAGTGATTGTAGTTTGATGCCATGATTCAATGAATGCAGCTTGTTTCATTGAGTGAAAGCGATAAGCTTGACCATTGAATGAATGAAGGAAGATCGAAAAATTGAATTTAGACCTGCAGTCTGTATTGAATGCGTGCAGTTCGTTTCATTGAATGAATGCGTTTTGCTCGTGGTATTGAATGAATGGCCGGTGCACCACTCATTGAATTTAGACGTGCAGTGTATTTCATTGAATACAGGTTTTCTGTTTGGTTCACGAAGGAAACGTGATTTATTTTATTGTATCGATTGATACTGATTGATTCATTGACTAAAGGATGGCAGTTTGAATCAATGATTGAATGAATGCAGTTGCTTTCTTTGAATGAAAGTGTAAAGCTTGAGTCAACGAGAAAAGCTGTTTATATTAAATGAACAAGTGAAGTCTGTTTCATTTAATGAACGCATGCAGTTTGTATCATTCAATGAACGAGTGCAGTTTCCTACATTGAATGAATGGCAAAAGCTAGATTCATTGGAACAGGACTTGCCATATTTCTCATCGAATGAATGTTTGCAGTTTGATTCATTAATAGAATGAACGCAGTTAAATTCACTCCATAAATAAAGTGATGTTAGTACACTTAAATCAATGAATTCCATTTGATTCTTTGAATCAATGATTGAAATATGAATCAAAGAATGAATGCAGCTTGATTCATAGAATTAAAGCGTTAAGCTCGAGGTATTGAATGAAAAAGAAAAGTTCTACTCATTGAACGAACACGTGCAGTTTCCTCCATGGAGGAAATGTTTGCCGTTTCTTTGATTGAATCAATGCGTTAGGCTTGTGTCATTAAACGAATGAGTGAACCTTTACTGATTGCAGTCTATTGCATTGAATGACCGAGTGCAGGAGGATTCACTCAATAAGTCAATTACGTTTGTTCGATTGAAACAAGGAAAGAGGTTTGATTCGTTGAATCAATTCATGATTTAATGAATGCAGTTTGTATAATTGAATGAAAGCGTTGTGCTTGTCACTTTGAATGAATGAGAGAAGCTCTATACTCATTAAATTAACAGGTGCAGTTTAGTTCATGGATTGAATGTGTGCAGTTTGATTGAGGCAATGTGTGAAGCCTGTGACATTGAACGAATGAGAATAACTCTACTCATTGAATTGACAAGTGCAGCCTATTTCATTGAATGAAAGTGTGCAGTTTGAATCACTAACTGTGTGAGTTAGGTTTGTTCCATTGAAACAAGAAATAAGATTTGATTCATTGAATCAGTGATTGTAGTTTGATGCAAAGATTCAATGAATGCAGCACACATTCAATCCATGAACCAAACTGCACCTGTTAAGTATAGAGCTTCTCTCATTCATTTAAAGTGTCAAGCACAACGCTTTCATTCAAATATACAAACTGCATTCATTAAATCATTGAATTGATTCAATGAATCACACCATATTCCTTGTTTCAATCGAACAAACATTTGTTGATTCAAATTTTTAGTGAGTCTACTGCACTCGTTCTTTCAATGAAACAGACTGCACATGTAGAGGTACTCTCGTTGGATCAATGCCTCAAACTTAACGCATTGATTCAATCAAACATATTGAACAAATTTAGCCCATGAAGCAAACAACACTTGTCAATTCAATGAATACAGATACTCTCACTCATTCAATGTCGCGTTCATTCAATGCACACTGCACCCATTCATTCAATGAAAGAAGCTGCACTTGTCAATGAGCTACTCTCATTCATTCCAAGCCATAGGTTTCACGCGTTGTCTCTGTCAAACTGCGCACCTTCACTCCATGAACCAAACTGGCCGCCTTAATTCAAATAGAAGAGCTTCTCTGATTCATTCAATATGTCAAGCTCACCGTTTTCATTGAATGAAACAAACTGCATTCATTGAATAATTGAATCAAAATGCAATCATTCATTCAACGAACCAAACCACAATCCTTGTTTCAATGGAACAAACGTAACTGACTTATTCAGTGAATCCTCCTGCACTTGTTCATTCAATGGAACAGAGTGAAATCAGTAAAGGTTCTCTCATTCGTTTAATGACACAAGCCTAACGCATTGATTCATTCAAAGAAACAGCAAAACATTTGCTCCACGGAGGAAACTGGACGTGTTCGTTCAATGAGTAGAACTTTTCTTTTTCATTCAATGTTTGCTTCATGGGCTAAATTTGTTCAATATGTTTGATTGAATCAATGCGTTAAGTTTGAGGCATTGATCCAACGAGAGTACCTCTACATGTGCAGTCTGTTTCATTGAAAGAACGAGTGCAGTAGGACTTACTAAAAATTTGAATCAACAAATGTTTGTTCGATTGAAACAAGGAATATGGTGTGATTCATTGAATCAATTCAATGATTTAATGAATGCAGTTTGTATAATTGAATGAAAGCATTGTGCTTGACACTTTGAATGAATGAGAGGAGCTCCATACTCATTGAATTAACAGGTGCAGTTTGGTTTATGGATTGAATGTGTGCAATTTGATTGAGACAATGTGTGAAGCTTGTGACATTGAACGAATGAGAGTAACTCAACTCATTGGATTGACAATTGCAGCCTATTTCATTGAATGAAAGTGTGCAGTTTGAATCACTAACTGTGTGAGTTAGGTTTGTTCCATTGAAACAAGAAATAAGGTTTGATTCATTGAATCAGTGATTGTAGTTTGATGCCATGATTCAATGAATGCAGCTTGTTTCATTGAGTGAAAGCGATAAGCTTGACCCATTGAATGAATGAACGAAGATCTAAAAATTGAATTTAGACCTGCAGTCTGTATTGAATGCGTGCAGTTCGTTTCATTGAATGAATGCGTTTTGCTCGTGGTATTGAATGAATGGCCGGTGCTCCAATCATTGAATTAAGACGTGCAGTGTATTTCATTGAATACAGGTTTTCTGTTTTGTTCACGAAGGAAACGTGATTTATTTTAATGTGTCGATTGATACTGATTGATTCATTGACTAAAGGATGGCAGTTTGAATCAATGATTGAATGAATGCAGTTGCTTTCTTTGAATGAAAGTGTAAAGCTTGAGTCAACGAGAAAAGCTGTTTATATTAAATGAACAAGTGAAGTCTGTTTCATTTAATGAACGCATGCAGTTTGTATCATTCAATGAACGAGTGCAGTTTCCTACATTGAATGAATGGCAAAAGCTAGATTCATTGGAACAGGACTTGCCATATTTCTCATCGAATGAATGTTTGCAGTTTGATTCATTAATAGAATGAACGCAGTTAAATTCACTCCATAAATAAAGTGATGTTAGTACACTTAAATCAATGAATTCCATTTGATTCTTTGAATCAATGATTGAAATATGAATCAAAGAATGAATGCAGCTTGATTCATAGAATTAAAGCGTTAAGCTCGAGGTATTGAATGAAAAAGAAAAGTTCTACTCATTGAACGAACACGTGCAGTTTCCTCCATGGAGGAAATGTTTGCCGTTTCTTTGATTGAATCAATGCGTTAGGCTTGTGTCATTAAACGAATGAGTGAACCTTTACTGATTGCAGTCTATTGCATTGAATGACCGAGTGCAGGAGGATTCACTCAATAAGTCAATTACGTTTGTTCGATTGAAACAAGGAAAGAGGTTTGATTCGTTGAATCAATTCATGATTTAATGAATGCAGTTTGTATAATTGAATGAAAGCGTTGTGCTTGTCACTTTGAATGAATGAGAGAAGCTCTATACTCATTAAATTAACAGGTGCAGTTTAGTTCATGGATTGAATGTGTGCAGTTTGATTGAGGCAATGTGTGAAGCCTGTGACATTGAACGAATGAGAATAACTCTACTCATTGAATTGACAAGTGCAGCCTATTTCATTGAATGAAAGTGTGCAGTTTGAATCACTAACTGTGTGAGTTAGGTTTGTTCCATTGAAACAAGAAATAAGATTTGATTCATTGAATCAGTGATTGTAGTTTGATGCAAAGATTCAATGAATGCAGCACACATTCAATCCATGAACCAAACTGCACCTGTTAAGTATAGAGCTTCTCTCATTCATTTAAAGTGTCAAGCACAACGCTTTCATTCAAATATACAAACTGCATTCATTAAATCATTGAATTGATTCAATGAATCACACCATATTCCTTGTTTCAATCGAACAAACATTTGTTGATTCAAATTTTTAGTGAGTCTACTGCACTCGTTCTTTCAATGAAACAGACTGCACATGTAGAGGTACTCTCGTTGGATCAATGCCTCAAACTTAACGCATTGATTCAATCAAACATATTGAACAAATTTAGCCCATGAAGCAAACAACACTTGTCAATTCAATGAATACAGATACTCTCACTCATTCAATGTCGCGTTCATTCAATGCACACTGCACCCATTCATTCAATGAAAGAAGCTGCACTTGTCAATGAGCTACTCTCATTCATTCCAAGCCATAGGTTTCACGCGTTGTCTCTGTCAAACTGCGCACCTTCACTCCATGAACCAAACTGGCCGCCTTAATTCAAATAGAAGAGCTTCTCTGATTCATTCAATATGTCAAGCTCACCGTTTTCATTGAATGAAACAAACTGCATTCATTGAATAATTGAATCAAAATGCAATCATTCATTCAACGAACCAAACCACAATCCTTGTTTCAATGGAACAAACGTAACTGACTTATCCTGCACTTGTTCATTCAATGGAACAGAGTGAAATCAGTAAAGGTTCTCTCATTCGTTTAATGACACAAGCCTAACGCATTGATTCATTCAAAGAAACAGCAAAACATTTGCTCCACGGAGGAAACTGGACGTGTTCGTTCAATGAGTAGAACTTTTCTTTTTCATTCAATGTTTGCTTCATGGGCTAAATTTGTTCAATATGTTTGATTGAATTTAAGTTTAGTTTGAGGCATTGATCCAACGAGAGTACCTCTACATGTGCAGTCTGTTTCATTGAAAGAACGAGTGCAGTAGGACTTACTAAAAATTTGAATCAACAAATGTTTGTTCGATTGAAACAAGGAATATGGTGTGATTCATTGAATCAATTCAATGATTTAATGAATGCAGTTTGTATAATTGAATGAAAGCATTGTGCTTGACACTTTGAATGAATGAGAGGAGCTCCATACTCGTTGAATTAACAGGTGCAGTTTGGTTTATGGATTGAATGTGTGCAATTTGATTGAGACAATGTGTGAAGCTTGTGACATTGAACGAATGAGAGTAACTCAACTCATTGGATTGACAATTGCAGCCTATTTCATTGAATGAAAGTGTGCAGTTTGAATCACTAACTGTGTGAGTTAGGTTTGTTCCATTGAAACAAGAAATAAGGTTTGATTCATTGAATCAGTGATTGTAGTTTGATGCCATGATTCAATGAATGCAGCTTGTTTCATTGAGTGAAAGCGATAAGCTTGACCCATTGAATGAATGAACGAAGATCGAAAAATTGAATTTAGACCTGCAGTCTGTATTGAATGCGTGCAGTTCGTTTCATTGAATGAATGCGTTTTGCTCGTGGTATTGAATGAATGGCCGGTGCTCCACTCATTGAATTAAGACGTGCATTGTATTTCATTGAATACAGGTTTTCTGTTTTGTTCACGAAGGAAACGTGATTTATTTTAATGTGTCGATTGATACTGATTGATTCATTGACTAAAGGATGGCAGTTTGAATCAATGATTGAATGAATGCAGTTGCTTTCATTGAATGAAAGTGTAAAGCTTGAGTCAACGAGAAAAGCTGTTTATATTAAATGAACAAGTGAAGTCTGTTTCATTTAATGAACGCATGCAGTTTGTATCATTCAATGAACGCGTGCAGTTTCCTACATTGAATGAATGGCAAAAGCTAGATTCATTGGAACAGGACTTGCCATGTTTCTCATCGAATGAATGTTTGCAGTTTGATTCATTAATAGAATGAACGCAGTTAAATTCACTCCATAAATAAAGTGATGTTAGTACACTTAAATCAATGAATTCCATTTGATTCTTTGAATCAATGATTGAAATATGAATCAAAGAATGAATGCAGCTTGATTCATAGAATTAAAGCGTTAAGCTCGAGGTATTGAATGAAAAAGAAAAGTTCTACTCATTGAACGAACACGTGCAGTTTCCTCCATGGAGGAAATGTTTGCCGTTTCTTTGATTGAATCAATTCAATCAATTATACAATTATACAAACTGCTTTCATTCAATTATACAAACTGCATTCATTAAATCAATTCATGATTTAATGAATGCAGTTTGTATAATTGAATGAAAGCGTTGTTCTTGTCACTTTGAATGAATGAGAGAAGCTCTATACTCATTAAATTAACAAGTGCAGTTTAGTTCATGGATTGAATTTGTACAGTTTGATTGAGACAATGTGTGAAGCCTGTGACATTGAACGAATGAGAATAACTCTCCTCATTGAATTGACAAGTGCAGCCTATTTCATTGAATGAAAGTGTGCAGTTTGAATCACTAACTGTGTGAGTTAGGTTTGTTCCATTGAAACAAGAAATAAGGTTTGATTCATTGAATCAGTGATTGTAGTTTGATGCCATGATTCAATGAATGCAGCTTGTTTCATTGAGTGAAAGCGATAAGCTTGACCATTGAATGAATGAAGGAAGATCGAAAAATTGAATTTAGACCTGCAGTCTGTATTGAATGCGTGCAGTTCGTTTCATTGAATGAATGCGTTTTGCTCGTGGTATTGAATGAATGGCCGGTGCACCACTCATTGAATTTAGACGTGCAGTGTATTTCATTGAATACAGGTTTTCTGTTTGGTTCACGAAGGAAACGTGATTTATTTTATTGTATCGATTGATACTGATTGATTCATTGACTAAAGGATGGCAGTTTGAATCAATGATTGAATGAATGCAGTTGCTTTCATTGAATGAAAGTGTAAAGCTTGAGTCAACGAGAAAAGCTGTTTATATTAATTGAACAAGTGAAGTCTGTTTCATTTAATGAACGCATGCAGTTTGTATCATTCAATGAACGCGTGCAGTTTCCTTCATTGAATGAATGGCAAAAGCTAGATTCATTGGAACAGGACTTGCCATATTTCTCATCGAATGAATGTTTGCAGTTTGATTCATTAATAGAATGAACGCAGTTAAATTCACTCCATAAATAAAGTGATGTTAGTACACTTAAATCAATGAATTCCATTTGATTCTTTGAATCAATGATTGAAATATGAATCAAAGAATGAATGCAGCTTGATTCATAGAATTAAAGCGTTAAGCTCGAGGTATTGAATGAAAAAGAAAAGTTCTACTCATTGAACGAACACGTGCAGTTTCCTCCATGGAGGAAATGTTTGCCGTTTCTTTGATTGAATCAATGCGTTAGGCTTGTGTCATTAAACGAATGAGTGAACCTTTACTGATTGCAGTCTATTGCATTGAATGACCGAGTGCAGGAGGATTCACTCAATAAGTCAATTACGTTTGTTCGATTGAAACAAGGAAAGAGGTTTGATTCGTTGAATCAATTCATGATTTAATGAATGCAGTTTGTATAATTGAATGAAAGCGTTGTGCTTGTCACTTTGAATGAATGAGAGAAGCTCTATACTCATTAAATTAACAGGTGCAGTTTAGTTCATGGATTGAATGTGTGCAGTTTGATTGAGGCAATGTGTGAAGCCTGTGACATTGAACGAATGAGAATAACTCTACTCATTGAATTGACAAGTGCAGCCTATTTCATTGAATGAAAGTGTGCAGTTTGAATCACTAACTGTGTGAGTTAGGTTTGTTCCATTGAAACAAGAAATAAGATTTGATTCATGGAATCAGTGATTGTAGTTTGATGCAAAGATTCAATGAATGCAGCACACATTCAATCCATGAACCAAACTGCACCTGTTAAGTATAGAGCTTCTCTCATTCATTTAAAGTGTCAAGCACAACGCTTTCATTCAAATATACAAACTGCATTCATTAAATCATTGAATTGATTCAATGAATCACACCATATTCCTTGTTTCAATCGAACAAACATTTGTTGATTCAAATTTTTAGTGAGTCTACTGCACTCGTTCTTTCAATGAAACAGACTGCACATGTAGAGGTACTCTCGTTGGATCAATGCCTCAAACTTAACGCATTGATTCAATCAAACATATTGAACAAATTTAGCCCATGAAGCAAACA
The DNA here is from genome assembly GCF_020745735.1 of Hemiscyllium ocellatum. Lineage (NCBI taxonomy): Eukaryota > Metazoa > Chordata > Chondrichthyes > Orectolobiformes > Hemiscylliidae > Hemiscyllium > Hemiscyllium ocellatum. The sequence goes on from NW_026869320.1 coordinate 55,120, forward strand.
ACACTTGTCAATTCAATGAATACAGATACTCTCACTCATTCAATGTCGCGTTCATTCAATGCACACTGCACCCATTCATTCAATGAAAGAAGCTGCACTTGTCAATGAGCTACTCTCATTCATTCCAAGCCACAGGTTTCACGCGTTGTCTCTGTCAAACTGCGCACCTTCACTCCATGAACCAAACTGGCCGCCTTAATTCAAATAGAAGAGCTTCTCTGATTCATTCAATATGTCAAGCTCACCGTTTTCATTGAATGAAACAAACTGCATTCATTGAATAATTGAATCAAAATGCAATCATTCATTCAACGAACCAAACCACAATCCTTGTTTCAATGGAACAAACGTAACTGACTTATTCAGTGAATCCTCCTGCACTTGTTCATTCAATGGAACAGAGTGAAATCAGTAAAGGTTCTCTCATTCGTTTAATGACACAAGCCTAACGCATTGATTCATTCAAAGAAACAGCAAAACATTTGCTCCACGGAGGAAACTGGACGTGTTCGTTCAATGAGTAGAACTTTTCTTTTTCATTCAATGTTTGCTTCATGGGCTAAATTTGTTCAATATGTTTGATTGAATCAATGCGTTAAGTTTGAGGCATTGATCCAACGAGAGTACCTCTACATGTGCAGTCTGTTTCATTGAAAGAACGAGTGCAGTAGGACTTACTAAAAATTTGAATCAACAAATGTTTGTTCGATTGAAACAAGGAATATGGTGTGATTCATTGAATCAATTCAATGATTTAATGAATGCAGTTTGTATAATTGAATGAAAGCATTGTGCTTGACACTTTGAATGAATGAGAGGAGCTCCATACTCATTGAATTAACAGGTGCAGTTTGGTTTATGGATTGAATGTGTGCAATTTGATTGAGACAATGTGTGAAGCTTGTGACATTGAACGAATGAGAGTAACTCAACTCATTGGATTGACAATTGCAGCCTATTTCATTGAATGAAAGTGTGCAGTTTGAATCACTAACTGTGTGAGTTAGGTTTGTTCCATTGAAACAAGAAATAAGGTTTGATTCATTGAATCAGTGATTGTAGTTTGATGCCATGATTCAATGAATGCAGCTTGTTTCATTGAGTGAAAGCGATAAGCTTGACCCATTGAATGAATGAACGAAGATCTAAAAATTGAATTTAGACCTGCAGTCTGTATTGAATGCGTGCAGTTCGTTTCATTGAATGAATGCGTTTTGCTCGTGGTATTGAATGAATGGCCGGTGCTCCACTCATTGAATTAAGACGTGCATTGTATTTCAATGAATACAGGTTTTCTGTTTTGTTCACGAAGGAAACGTGATTTATTTTAATGTGTCGATTGATACTGATTGATTCATTGACTAAAGGATGGCAGTTTGAATCAATGATTGAATGAATGCAGTTGCTTTCATTGAATGAAAGTGTAAAGCTTGAGTCAACGAGAAAAGCTGTTTATATTAAATGAACAAGTGAAGTCTGTTTCATTTAATGAACGCATGCAGTTTGTATCATTCAATGAACGCGTGCAGTTTCCTACATTGAATGAATGGCAAAAGCTAGATTCATTGGAACAGGACTTGCCATGTTTCTCATCGAATGAATGTTTGCAGTTTGATTCATTAATAGAATGAACGCAGTTAAATTCACTCCATAAATAAAGTGATGTTAGTACACTTAAATCAATGAATTCCATTTGATTCTTTGAATCAATGATTGAAATATGAATCAAAGAATGAATGCAGCTTGATTCATAGAATTAAAGCGTTAAGCTCGAGGTATTGAATGAAAAAGAAAAGTTCTACTCATTGAACGAACACGTGCAGTTTCCTCCATGGAGGAAATGTTTGCCGTTTCTTTGATTGAATCAATTCAATCAATTATACAATTATACAAACTGCTTTCATTCAATTATACAAACTGCATTCATTAAATCAATTCATGATTTAATGAATGCAGTTTGTATAATTGAATGAAAGCGTTGTTCTTGTCACTTTGAATGAATGAGAGAAGCTCTATACTCATTAAATTAACAAGTGCAGTTTAGTTCATGGATTGAATTTGTACAGTTTGATTGAGACAATGTGTGAAGCCTGTGACATTGAACGAATGAGAATAACTCTCCTCATTGAATTGACAAGTGCAGCCTATTTCATTGAATGAAAGTGTGCAGTTTGAATCACTAACTGTGTGAGTTAGGTTTGTTCCATTGAAACAAGAAATAAGGTTTGATTCATTGAATCAGTGATTGTAGTTTGATGCCATGATTCAATGAATGCAGCTTGTTTCATTGAGTGAAAGCGATAAGCTTGACCATTGAATGAATGAAGGAAGATCGAAAAATTGAATTTAGACCTGCAGTCTGTATTGAATGCGTGCAGTTCGTTTCATTGAATGAATGCGTTTTGCTCGTGGTATTGAATGAATGGCCGGTGCACCACTCATTGAATTTAGACGTGCAGTGTATTTCATTGAATACAGGTTTTCTGTTTGGTTCACGAAGGAAACGTGATTTATTTTATTGTATCGATTGATACTGATTGATTCATTGACTAAAGGATGGCAGTTTGAATCAATGATTGAATGAATGCAGTTGCTTTCATTGAATGAAAGTGTAAAGCTTGAGTCAACGAGAAAAGCTGTTTATATTAATTGAACAAGTGAAGTCTGTTTCATTTAATGAACGCATGCAGTTTGTATCATTCAATGAACGCGTGCAGTTTCCTTCATTGAATGAATGGCAAAAGCTAGATTCATTGGAACAGGACTTGCCATATTTCTCATCGAATGAATGTTTGCAGTTTGATTGAGGCAATGTGTGAAGCCTGTGACATTGAACGAATGAGAATAACTCTACTCATTGAATTGACAAGTGCAGCCTATTTCATTGAATGAAAGTGTGCAGTTTGAATCACTAACTGTGTGAGTTAGGTTTGTTCCATTGAAACAAGAAATAAGATTTGATTCATGGAATCAGTGATTGTAGTTTGATGCAAAGATTCAATGAATGCAGCACACATTCAATCCATGAACCAAACTGCACCTGTTAAGTATAGAGCTTCTCTCATTCATTTAAAGTGTCAAGCACAACGCTTTCATTCAAATATACAAACTGCATTCATTAAATCATTGAATTGATTCAATGAATCACACCATATTCCTTGTTTCAATCGAACAAACATTTGTTGATTCAAATTTTTAGTGAGTCTACTGCACTCGTTCTTTCAATGAAACAGACTGCACATGTAGAGGTACTCTCGTTGGATCAATGCCTCAAACTTAACGCATTGATTTAATCAAACATATTGAACAAATTTAGCCCATGAAGCAAACAACACTTGTCAATTCAATGAATACAGATACTCTCACTCATTCAATGTCGCGTTCATTCAATGCACACTGCACCCATTCATTCAATGAAAGAAGCTGCACTTGTCAATGAGCTACTCTCATTCATTCCAAGCCATAGGTTTCACGCGTTGTCTCTGTCAAACTGCGCACCTTCACTCCATGAACCAAACTGGCCGCCTTAATTCAAATAGAAGAGCTTCTCTGATTCATTCAATATGTCAAGCTCACCGTTTTCATTGAATGAAACAAACTGCATTCATTGAATAATTGAATCAAAATGCAATCATTCATTCAACGAACCAAACCACAATCCTTGTTTCAATGGAACAAACGTAACTGACTTATTCAGTGAATCCTCCTGCACTTGTTCATTCAATGGAACAGAGTGAAATCAGTAAAGGTTCTCTCATTCGTTTAATGACACAAGCCTAACGCATTGATTCATTCAAAGAAACAGCAAAACATTTGCTCCACGGAGGAAACTGGACGTGTTCGTTCAATGAGTAGAACTTTTCTTTTTCATTCAATGTTTGCTTCATGGGCTAAATTTGTTCAATATGTTTGATTGAATTTAAGTTTAGTTTGAGGCATTGATCCAACGAGAGTACCTCTACATGTGCAGTCTGTTTCATTGAAAGAACGAGTGCAGTAGGACTTACTAAAAATTTGAATCAACAAATGTTTGTTCGATTGAAACAAGGAATATGGTGTGATTCATTGAATCAATTCAATGATTTAATGAATGCAGTTTGTATAATTGAATGAAAGCATTGTGCTTGACACTTTGAATGAATGAGAGGAGCTCCATACTCATTGAATTAACAGGTGCAGTTTGGTTTATGGATTGAATGTGTGCAATTTGATTGAGACAATGTGTGAAGCTTGTGACATTGAACGAATGAGAGTAACTCAACTCATTGGATTGACAATTGCAGCCTATTTCATTGAATGAAAGTGTGCAGTTTGAATCACTAACTGTGTGAGTTAGGTTTGTTCCATTGAAACAAGAAATAAGGTTTGATTCATTGAATCAGTGATTGTAGTTTGATGCCATGATTCAATGAATGCAGCTTGTTTCATTGAGTGAAAGCGATAAGCTTGACCCATTGAATGAATGAACGAAGATCTAAAAATTGAATTTAGACCTGCAGTCTGTATTGAATGCGTGCAGTTCGTTTCATTGAATGAATGCGTTTTGCTCGTGGTATTGAATGAATGGCCGGTGCTCCACTCATTGAATTAAGACGTGCATTGTATTTCATTGAATACAGGTTTTCTGTTTTGTTCACGAAGGAAACGTGATTTATTTTAATGTGTCGATTGATACTGATTGATTCATTGACTAAAGGATGGCAGTTTGAATCAATGATTGAATGAATGCAGTTGCTTTCATTGAATGAAAGTGTAAAGCTTGAGTCAACGAGAAAAGCTGTTTATATTAAATGAACAAGTGAAGTCTGTTTCATTTAATGAACGCATGCAGTTTGTATCATTCAATGAACGCGTGCAGTTTCCTACATTGAATGAATGGCAAAAGCTAGATTCATTGGAACAGGACTTGCCATGTTTCTCATCGAATGAATGTTTGCAGTTTGATTCATTAATAGAATGAACGCAGTTAAATTCACTCCATAAATAAAGTGATGTTAGTACACTTAAATCAATGAATTCCATTTGATTCTTTGAATCAATGATTGAAATATGAATCAAAGAATGAATGCAGCTTGATTCATAGAATTAAAGCGTTAAGCTCGAGGTATTGAATGAAAAAGAAAAGTTCTACTCATTGAACGAACACGTGCAGTTTCCTCCATGGAGGAAATGTTTGCCGTTTCTTTGATTGAATCAATTCAATCAATTATACAATTATACAAACTGCTTTCATTCAATTATACAAACTGCATTCATTAAATCAATTCATGATTTAATGAATGCAGTTTGTATAATTGAATGAAAGCGTTGTTCTTGTCACTTTGAATGAATGAGAGAAGCTCTATACTCATTAAATTAACAAGTGCAGTTTAGTTCATGGATTGAATTTGTACAGTTTGATTGAGACAATGTGTGAAGCCTGTGACATTGAACGAATGAGAATAACTCTCCTCATTGAATTGACAAGTGCAGCCTATTTCATTGAATGAAAGTGTGCAGTTTGAATCACTAACTGTGTGAGTTAGGTTTGTTCCATTGAAACAAGAAATAAGGTTTGATTCATTGAATCAGTGATTGTAGTTTGATGCCATGATTCAATGAATGCAGCTTGTTTCATTGAGTGAAAGCGATAAGCTTGACCATTGAATGAATGAAGGAAGATCGAAAAATTGAATTTAGACCTGCAGTCTGTATTGAATGCGTGCAGTTCGTTTCATTGAATGAATGCGTTTTGCTCGTGGTATTGAATGAATGGCCGGTGCACCACTCATTGAATTTAGACGTGCAGTGTATTTCATTGAATACAGGTTTTCTGTTTGGTTCACGAAGGAAACGTGATTTATTTTATTGTATCGATTGATACTGATTGATTCATTGACTAAAGGATGGCAGTTTGAATCAATGATTGAATGAATGCAGTTGCTTTCATTGAATGAAAGTGTAAAGCTTGAGTCAACGAGAAAAGCTGTTTATATTAATTGAACAAGTGAAGTCTGTTTCATTTAATGAACGCATGCAGTTTGTATCATTCAATGAACGCGTGCAGTTTCCTTCATTGAATGAATGGCAAAAGCTAGATTCATTGGAACAGGACTTGCCATATTTCTCATCGAATGAATGTTTGCAGTTTGATTCATTAATAGAATGAACGCAGTTAAATTCACTCCATAAATAAAGTGATGTTAGTACACTTAAATCAATGAATTCCATTTGATTCTTTGAATCAATGATTGAAATATGAATCAAAGAATGAATGCAGCTTGATTCATAGAATTAAAGCGTTAAGCTCGAGGTATTGAATGAAAAAGAAAAGTTCTACTCATTGAACGAACACGTGCAGTTTCCTCCATGGAGGAAATGTTTGCCGTTTCTTTGATTGAATCAATGCGTTAGGCTTGTGTCATTAAACGAATGAGTGAACCTTTACTGATTGCAGTCTATTGCATTGAATGACCGAGTGCAGGAGGATTCACTCAATAAGTCAATTACGTTTGTTCGATTGAAACAAGGAAAGAGGTTTGATTCGTTGAATCAATTCATGATTTAATGAATGCAGTTTGTATAATTGAATGAAAGCGTTGTGCTTGTCACTTTGAATGAATGAGAGAAGCTCTATACTCATTAAATTAACAGGTGCAGTTTAGTTCATGGATTGAATGTGTGCAGTTTGATTGAGGCAATGTGTGAAGCCTGTGACATTGAACGAATGAGAATAACTCTACTCATTGAATTGACAAGTGCAGCCTATTTCATTGAATGAAAGTGTGCAGTTTGAATCACTAACTGTGTGAGTTAGGTTTGTTCCATTGAAACAAGAAATAAGATTTGATTCATGGAATCAGTGATTGTAGTTTGATGCAAAGATTCAATGAATGCAGCACACATTCAATCCATGAACCAAACTGCACCTGTTAAGTATAGAGCTTCTCTCATTCATTTAAAGTGTCAAGCACAACGCTTTCATTCAAATATACAAACTGCATTCATTAAATCATTGAATTGATTCAATGAATCACACCATATTCCTTGTTTCAATCGAACAAACATTTGTTGATTCAAATTTTTAGTGAGTCTACTGCACTCGTTCTTTCAATGAAACAGACTGCACATGTAGAGGTACTCTCGTTGGATCAATGCCTCAAACTTAACGCATTGATTCAATCAAACATATTGAACAAATTTAGCCCATGAAGCAAACAACACTTGTCAATTCAATGAATACAGATACTCTCACTCATTCAATGTCGCGTTCATTCAATGCACACTGCACCCATTCATTCAATGAAAGAAGCTGCACTTGTCAATGAGCTACTCTCATTCATTCCAAGCCACAGGTTTCACGCGTTGTCTCTGTCAAACTGCGCACCTTCACTCCATGAACCAAACTGGCCGCCTTAATTCAAATAGAAGAGCTTCTCTGATTCATTCAATATGTCAAGCTCACCGTTTTCATTGAATGAAACAAACTGCATTCATTGAATAATTGAATCAAAATGCAATCATTCATTCAACGAACCAAACCACAATCCTTGTTTCAATGGAACAAACGTAACTGACTTATTCAGTGAATCCTCCTGCACTTGTTCATTCAATGGAACAGAGTGAAATCAGTAAAGGTTCTCTCATTCGTTTAATGACACAAGCCTAACGCATTGATTCATTCAAAGAAACAGCAAAACATTTGCTCCACGGAGGAAACTGGACGTGTTCGTTCAATGAGTAGAACTTTTCTTTTTCATTCAATGTTTGCTTCATGGGCTAAATTTGTTCAATATGTTTGATTGAATCAATGCGTTAAGTTTGAGGCATTGATCCAACGAGAGTACCTCTACATGTGCAGTCTGTTTCATTGAAAGAACGAGTGCAGTAGGACTTACTAAAAATTTGAATCAACAAATGTTTGTTCGATTGAAACAAGGAATATGGTGTGATTCATTGAATCAATTCAATGATTTAATGAATGCAGTTTGTATAATTGAATGAAAGCATTGTGCTTGACACTTTGAATGAATGAGAGGAGCTCCATACTCATTGAATTAACAGGTGCAGTTTGGTTTATGGATTGAATGTGTGCAATTTGATTGAGACAATGTGTGAAGCTTGTGACATTGAACGAATGAGAGTAACTCAACTCATTGGATTGACAATTGCAGCCTATTTCATTGAATGAAAGTGTGCAGTTTGAATCACTAACTGTGTGAGTTAGGTTTGTTCCATTGAAACAAGAAATAAGGTTTGATTCATTGAATCAGTGATTGTAGTTTGATGCCATGATTCAATGAATGCAGCTTGTTTCATTGAGTGAAAGCGATAAGCTTGACCCATTGAATGAATGAACGAAGATCTAAAAATTGAATTTAGACCTGCAGTCTGTATTGAATGCGTGCAGTTCGTTTCATTGAATGAATGCGTTTTGCTCGTGGTATTGAATGAATGGCCGGTGCTCCACTCATTGAATTAAGACGTGCATTGTATTTCATTGAATACAGGTTTTCTGTTTTGTTCACGAAGGAAACGTGATTTATTTTAATGTGTCGATTGATACTGATTGATTCATTGACTAAAGGATGGCAGTTTGAATCAATGATTGAATGAATGCAGTTGCTTTCATTGAATGAAAGTGTAAAGCTTGAGTCAACGAGAAAAGCTGTTTATATTAAATGAACAAGTGAAGTCTGTTTCATTTAATGAACGCATGCAGTTTGTATCATTCAATGAACGCGTGCAGTTTCCTACATTGAATGAATGGCAAAAGCTAGATTCATTGGAACAGGACTTGCCATGTTTCTCATCGAATGAATGTTTGCAGTTTGATTCATTAATAGAATGAACGCAGTTAAATTCACTCCATAAATAAAGTGATGTTAGTACACTTAAATCAATGAATTCCATTTGATTCTTTGAATCAATGATTGAAATATGAATCAAAGAATGAATGCAGCTTGATTCATAGAATTAAAGCGTTAAGCTCGAGGTATTGAATGAAAAAGAAAAGTTCTACTCATTGAACGAACACGTGCAGTTTCCTCCATGGAGGAAATGTTTGCCGTTTCTTTGATTGAATCAATTCAATCAATTATACAATTATACAAACTGCTTTCATTCAATTATACAAACTGCATTCATTAAATCAATTCATGATTTAATGAATGCAGTTTGTATAATTGAATGAAAGCGTTGTTCTTGTCACTTTGAATGAATGAGAGAAGCTCTATACTCATTAAATTAACAAGTGCAGTTTAGTTCATGGATTGAATTTGTACAGTTTGATTGAGACAATGTGTGAAGCCTGTGACATTGAACGAATGAGAATAACTCTCCTCATTGAATTGACAAGTGCAGCCTATTTCATTGAATGAAAGTGTGCAGTTTGAATCACTAACTGTGTGAGTTAGGTTTGTTCCATTGAAACAAGAAATAAGGTTTGATTCATTGAATCAGTGATTGTAGTTTGATGCCATGATTCAATGAATGCAGCTTGTTTCATTGAGTGAAAGCGATAAGCTTGACCATTGAATGAATGAAGGAAGATCGAAAAATTGAATTTAGACCTGCAGTCTGTATTGAATGCGTGCAGTTCGTTTCATTGAATGAATGCGTTTTGCTCGTGGTATTGAATGAATGGCCGGTGCACCACTCATTGAATTTAGACGTGCAGTGTATTTCATTGAATACAGGTTTTCTGTTTGGTTCACGAAGGAAACGTGATTTATTTTATTGTATCGATTGATACTGATTGATTCATTGACTAAAGGATGGCAGTTTGAATCAATGATTGAATGAATGCAGTTGCTTTCATTGAATGAAAGTGTAAAGCTTGAGTCAACGAGAAAAGCTGTTTATATTAATTGAACAAGTGAAGTCTGTTTCATTTAATGAACGCATGCAGTTTGTATCATTCAATGAACGCGTGCAGTTTCCTTCATTGAATGAATGGCAAAAGCTAGATTCATTGGAACAGGACTTGCCATATTTCTCATCGAATGAATGTTTGCAGTTTGATTGAGGCAATGTGTGAAGCCTGTGACATTGAACGAATGAGAATAACTCTACTCATTGAATTGACAAGTGCAGCCTATTTCATTGAATGAAAGTGTGCAGTTTGAATCACTAACTGTGTGAGTTAGGTTTGTTCCATTGAAACAAGAAATAAGATTTGATTCATGGAATCAGTGATTGTAGTTTGATGCAAAGATTCAATGAATGCAGCACACATTCAATCCATGAACCAAACTGCACCTGTTAAGTATAGAGCTTCTCTCATTCATTTAAAGTGTCAAGCACAACGCTTTCATTCAAATATACAAACTGCATTCATTAAATCATTGAATTGATTCAATGAATCACACCATATTCCTTGTTTCAATCGAACAAACATTTGTTGATTCAAATTTTTAGTGAGTCTACTGCACTCGTTCTTTCAATGAAACAGACTGCACATGTAGAGGTACTCTCGTTGGATCAATGCCTCAAACTTAACGCATTGATTTAATCAAACATATTGAACAAATTTAGCCCATGAAGCAAACAACACTTGTCAATTCAATGAATACAGATACTCTCACTCATTCAATGTCGCGTTCATTCAATGCACACTGCACCCATTCATTCAATGAAAGAAGCTGCACTTGTCAATGAGCTACTCTCATTCATTCCAAGCCATAGGTTTCACGCGTTGTCTCTGTCAAACTGCGCACCTTCACTCCATGAACCAAACTGGCCGCCTTAATTCAAATAGAAGAGCTTCTCTGATTCATTCAATATGTCAAGCTCACCGTTTTCATTGAATGAAACAAACTGCATTCATTGAATAATTGAATCAAAATGCAATCATTCATTCAACGAACCAAACCACAATCCTTGTTTCAATGGAACAAACGTAACTGACTTATTCAGTGAATCCTCCTGCACTTGTTCATTCAATGGAACAGAGTGAAATCAGTAAAGGTTCTCTCATTCGTTTAATGACACAAGCCTAACGCATTGATTCATTCAAAGAAACAGCAAAACATTTGCTCCACGGAGGAAACTGGACGTGTTCGTTCAATGAGTAGAACTTTTCTTTTTCATTCAATGTTTGCTTCATGGGCTAAATTTGTTCAATATGTTTGATTGAATCAATGCGTTAAGTTTGAGGCATTGATCCAACGAGAGTACCTCTACATGTGCAGTCTGTTTCATTGAAAGAACGAGTGCAGTAGGACTTACTAAAAATTTGAATCAACAAATGTTGGTTCGATTGAAACAAGGAATATGGTGTGATTCATTGAATCAATTCAATGATTTAATGAATGCAGTTTGTATAATTGAATGAAAGCATTGTGCTTGACACTTTGAATGATTGAGAGGAGCGCCATACTCATTGAATTAACAGGTGCAGTTTGGTTTACGGATTGAATGTGTGCAATTTGATTGAGACAATGTGTGAAGCTTGTGACATTGAACGAATGAGAGTAACTCAACTCATTGGATTGACAATTGCAGCCTATTTCATTGAATGAAAGTGTGCAGTTTGAATCACTAACTGTGTGAGTTAGGTTTGTTCCATTGAAACAAGAAATAAGGTTTGATTCATTGAATCAGTGATTGTAGTTTGATGCCATGATTCAATGAATGCAGCTTGTTTCATTGAGTGAAAGCGATAAGCTTGACCCATTGAATGAATGAACGAAGATCTAAAAATTGAATTTAGACCTGCAGTCTGTATTGAATGCGTGCAGTTCGTTTCATTGAATGAATGCGTTTTGCTCGTGGTATTGAATGAATGGCCGGTGCTCCACTCATTGAATTAAGACGTGCAGTGTATTTCATTGAATACAGGTTTTCTGTTTTGTTCACGAAGGAAACGTGATTTATTTTAATGTGTCGATTGATACTGATTGATTCATTGACTAAAGGATGGCAGTTTGAATCAATGATTGAATGAATGCAGTTGCTTTCATTGAATGAAAGTGTAAAGCTTGAGTCAACGAGAAAAGCTGTTTATATTAAATGAACAAGTGAAGTCTGTTTCATTTAATGAACGCATGCAGTTTGTATCATTCAATGAACGCGTGCAGTTTCCTTCATTGAATGAATGGCAATAGCTAGATTCATTGGAACAGGACTTGCCATGTTTCTCATCGAATGAATGTTTGCAGTTTGATTCATTAATAGAATGAACGCAGTTAAATTCACTCCATAAATAAAGTGATGTTAGTACACTTAAATCAATGAATTCCATTTGATTCTTTGAATCAATGATTGAAATATGAATCAAAGAATGAATGCAGCTTGATTCATAGAATTCAAGCGTTATGCTCGAGGTATTGAATGAAAAAGAAAAGTTCTACTCATTGAACGAACACGTGCAGTTTCCTCCATGGAGGAAATGTTTGCCGTTTCTTTGATTGAATCAATGCGTTAGGCTTGTGTCATTAAACGAATGAGTGAACCTTTACTGATTGCAGTCTGTTGCATTGAATGACCGAGTGCAGGAGGATTCACTCAATAAGTCAATTACGTTTGTTCGATTGAAACAAGGAAAGAGGTTTGATTCGTTGAATCAATTCATGATTTAATGAATGCAGTTTGTATAATTGAATGAAAGCGTTGTGTTTGTCAATTTGAATGAATGAGAGAAGCTCTATACTCATTAAATTAACAGGTGCAGTTTAGTTCATGGATTGAATGTGTGCAGTTTGATTGAGACAATGTGTGAAGCCTGTGACATTGAACGAATGAGAATAACTCTCCTCATTGAATTGACAAGTGCAGCCTATTTCATTGAATGAAAGTGTGCAGTTTGAATCACTAACTGTGTGAGTTAGGTTTGTTCCATTGAAACAAGAAATAAGATTTGATTCATTGAATCAGTGATTGTAGTTTGATGCCATGATTCAATGAATGCAGCTTGTTTCATTGAGTGAAAGCGATAAGCTTGACCATTGAATGAATGAACGAAGATCTAAAAATTGAATTTAGACCTGCAGTCTGTATTGAATGCGTGCAGTTCGTTTCATTGAATGAATGCGTTTTGCTCGTGGTATTGAATGAATGGCCGGTGCACCACTCATTGAATTTAGACGTGCAGTGTATTTCATTGAATACAGGTTTTCTGTTTGGTTCACGAAGGAAACGTGATTTATTTTATTGTATCGATTGATACTGATTGATTCATTGACTAAAGGATGGCAGTTTGAATCAATGATTGAATGAATGCAGTTGCTTTCATTGAATGAAAGTGTAAAGCTTGAGTCAACGAGAAAAGCTGTTTATATTAAATGAACAAGTGAAGTCTGTTTCATTTAATGAACGCATGCAGTTTGTATCATTCAATGAACGCGTGCAGTTTCCTTCATTGAATGAATGGCAAAAGCTAGATTCATTGGAACAGGACTTGCCATATTTCTCATCGAATGAATGTTTGCAGTTTGATTCATTAATAGAATGAACGCAGTTAAATTCACTCCATAAATAAAGTGATGTTAGTACACTTAAATCAATGAATTCCATTTGATTCTTTGAATCAATGATTGAAATATGAATCAAAGAATGAATGCAGCTTGATTCATAGAATTAAAGCGTTAAGCTCGAGGTATTGAATGAAAAGAAAAGTTCTACTCATTGAACGAACACGTGCAGTTTCCTCCATGGAGGAAATGTTTGCCGTTTCTTTGATTGAATCAATGCGTTAGGCTTGTGTCATTAAACGAATGAGTGAACCTTTACTGATTGCAGTCTATTGCATTGAATGACCGAGTGCAGGAGGATTCACTCAATAAGTCAATTACGTTTGTTCGATTGAAACAAGGAAAGAGGTTTGATTCGTTGAATCAATTCATGATTTAATGAATGCAGTTTGTATAATTGAATGAAAGCGTTGTGCTTGTCACTTTGAATGAATGAGAGAAGCTCTATACTCATTAAATTAACAGGTGCAGTTTAGTTCATGGATTGAATGTGTGCAGTTTGATTGAGGCAATGTGTGAAGCCTGTGACATTGAACGAATGAGAATAACTCTACTCATTGAATTGACAAGTGCAGCCTATTTCATTGAATGAAAGTGTGCAGTTTGAATCACTAACTGTGTGAGTTAGGTTTGTTCCATTGAAACAAGAAATAAGATTTGATTCATTGAATCAGTGATTGTAGTTTGATGCAAAGATTCAATGAATGCAGCACACATTCAATCCATGAACCAAACTGCACCTGTTAAGTATAGAGCTTCTCTCATTCATTTAAAGTGTCAAGCACAACGCTTTCATTCAATTATACAAACTGCATTCATTAAATCATTGAATTGATTCAATGAATCACACCATATTCCTTGTTTTAATCGAACAAACATTTGTTGATTCAAATTTTTAGTGAGTCTACTGCACTCGATCTTTCAATGAAACAGACTGCACATGTAGAGGTACTCTCGTTGGATCAATGCCTCAAACTTAACGCATTGATTCAATCAAACATATTGAACAAATTTAGCCCATGAAGCAAACAACACTTGTCAATTCAATGAATACAGATACTCTCACTCATTCAATGTCGCGTTCATTCAATGCACACTGCACCCATTCATTCAATGAAAGAAGCTGCACTTGTCAATGAGCTACTCTCATTCATTCCAAGCCATAGGTTTCACGCGTTGACTCTGTCAAACTGCGCACCTTCACTCCATGAACCAAACTGGCTGTCTAAATTCAATTAGAAGAGCTTCTCTGATTCATTCAATATGTCAAGCTCACCGTTTTCATTGAATGAAACAAACTGCATTCATTGAATAATTGAATCAAAATGCAATCATTCATTCAACGAACCAAACCACATTCCTTGTTTCAATGGAACAAACGTAACTGACTTATTCAGTGAATCCTCCTGCACTTGTTCATTCAATGGAACAGAGTGAAATCAGTAAAGGTTCTATCATTCGTTTAATGACACAAGCCTAACGCATTGATTCATTCAAAGAAACAGCAAAACAGTTGCTCCACGGAGGAAACTGGACGTGTTCGTTCAATGAGTAGAACTTTTCTTTTTCATTCAATGTTTGCTTCATGGGCTAAATTTGTTCAATATGTTTGATTGAATCAATGCGTTAAGTTTGAGGCATTGATCCAACGAGAGTACCTCTACATGTGCAGTCTGTTTCATTGAAAGAACGAGTGCAGTAGGACTTACTAAAAATTTGAATCAACAAATGTTTGTTCGAATGAAACAAGGAATATGGTGTGATTCATTGAATCAATTCAATGATTTAATGAATGCAGTTTGTATAATTGAATGAAAGCATTGTGCTTGACACTTTGAATGATTGAGAGGAGCGCCATACTCATTGAATTAACAGGTGCAGTTTGGTTTATGGATTGAATGTGTGCAATTTGATTGAGACAATGTGTGAAGCTTGTGACATTGAACGAATGAGAGTAACTCAACTCATTGGATTGACAATTGCAGCCTATTTCATTGAATGAAAGTGTGCAGTTTGAATCACTAACTGTGTGAGTTAGGTTTGTTCCATTGAAACAAGAAATAAGGTTTGATTCATTGAATCAGTGATTGTAGTTTGATGCCATGATTCAATGAATGCAGCTTGTTTCATTGAGTGAAAGCGATAAGCTTGACCCATTGAATGAATGAACGAAGATCTAAAAATTGAATTTAGACCTGCAGTCTGTATTGAATGCGTGCAGTTCGTTTCATTGAATGAATGCGTTTTGCTCGTGGTATTGAATGAATGGCCGGTGCTCCACTCATTGAATTAAGACGTGCAGTGTATTTCATTGAATACAGGTTTTCTGTTTTGTTCACGAAGGAAACGTGATTTATTTTATTGTGTCGATTGATACTGATTGATTCATTGACTAAAGGATGGCAGTTTGAATCAATGATTGAATGAATGCAGTTGCTTTCATTGAATGAAAGTGTAAAGCTTGAGTCAACGAGAAAAGCTGTTTATATTAAATGAACAAGTGAAGTCTGTTTCATTTAATGAACGCATGCAGTTTGTATCATTCAATGAACGCGTGCAGTTTCCTTCATTGAATGAATGGCAATAGCTAGATTCATTGGAACAGGACTTGCCATGTTTCTCATCGAATGAATGTTTGCAGTTTGATTCATTAATAGAATGAACGCAGTTAAATTCACTCCATAAATAAAGTGATGTTAGTACACTTAAATCAATGAATTCCATTTGATTCTTTGAATCAATGATTGAAATATGAATCAAAGAATGAATGCAGCTTGATTCATAGAATTCAAGCGTTATGCTCGAGGTATTGAATGAAAAAGAAAAGTTCTACTCATTGAACGAACACGTGCAGTTTCCTCCATGGAGGAAATGTTTGCCGTTTCTTTGATTGAATCAATGCGTTAGGCTTGTGTCATTAAACGAATGAGTGAACCTTTACTGATTGCAGTCTGTTGCATTGAATGACCGAGTGCAGGAGGATTCACTCAATAAGTCAATTACGTTTGTTCGATTGAAACAAGGAAAGAGGTTTGATTCGTTGAATCAATTCATGATTTAATGAATGCAGTTTGTATAATTGAATGAAAGCGTTGTGTTTGTCAATTTGAATGAATGAGAGAAGCTCTATACTCATTAAATTAACAGGTGCAGTTTAGTTCATGGATTGAATGTGTGCAGTTTGATTGAGACAATGTGTGAAGCCTGTGACATTGAACGAATGAGAATAACTCTCCTCATTGAATTGACAAGTGCAGCCTATTTCATTGAATGAAAGTGTGCAGTTTGAATCACTAACTGTGTGAGTTAGGTTTGTTCCATTGAAACAAGAAATAAGGTTTGATTCATTGAATCAGTGATTGTAGTTTGATGCCATGATTCAATGAATGCAGCTTGTTTCATTGAGTGAAAGCGATAAGCTTGACCATTGAATGAATGAACGAAGATCTAAAAATTGAATTTAGACCTGCAGTCTGTATTGAATGCGTGCAGTTCGTTTCATTGAATGAATGCGTTTTGCTCGTGGTATTGAATGAATGGCCGGTGCACCACTCATTGAATTTAGACGTGCAGTGTATTTCATTGAATACAGGTTTTCTGTTTGGTTCACGAAGGAAACGTGATTTATTTTATTGTATCGATTGATACTGATTGATTCATTGACTAAAGGATGGCAGTTTGAATCAATGATTGAATGAATGCAGTTGCTTTCATTGAATGAAAGTGTAAAGCTTGAGTCAACGAGAAAAGCTGTTTATATTAAATGAACAAGTGAAGTCTGTTTCATTTAATGAACGCATGCAGTTTGTATCATTCAATGAACGCGTGCAGTTTCCTTCATTGAATGAATGGCAAAAGCTAGATTCATTGGAACAGGACTTGCCATGTTTCTCATCGAATGAATGTTTGCAGTTTGATTCATTAATAGAATGAACGCAGTTAAATTCACTCCATAAATAAAGTGATGTTAGTACACTTAAATCAATGAATTCCATTTGATTCTTTGAATCAATGATTGAAATATGAATCAAAGAATGAATGCAGCTTGATTCATAGAATTAAAGCGTTAAGCTCGAGGTATTGAATGAAAAGAAAAGTTCTACTCATTGAACGAACACGTGCAGTTTCCTCCATGGAGGAAATGTTTGCCGTTTCTTTGATTGAATCAATGCGTTAGGCTTGTGTCATTAAACGAATGAGTGAACCTTTACTGATTGCAGTCTATTGCATTGAATGACCGAGTGCAGGAGGATTCACTCAATAAGTCAATTACGTTTGTTCGATTGAAACAAGGAAAGAGGTTTGATTCGTTGAATCAATTCATGATTTAATGAATGCAGTTTGTATAATTGAATGAAAGCGTTGTGCTTGTCACTTTGAATGAATGAGAGAAGCTCTATACTCATTAAATTAACAGGTGCAGTTTAGTTCATGGATTGAATGTGTGCAGTTTGATTGAGGCAATGTGTGAAGCCTGTGACATTGAACGAATGAGAATAACTCTACTCATTGAATTGACAAGTGCAGCCTATTTCATTGAATGAAAGTGTGCAGTTTGAATCACTAACTGTGTGAGTTAGGTTTGTTCCATTGAAACAAGAAATAAGATTTGATTCATTGAATCAGTGATTGTAGTTTGATGCAAAGATTCAATGAATGCAGCACACATTCAATCCATGAACCAAACTGCACCTGTTAAGTATAGAGCTTCTCTCATTCATTTAAAGTATCAAGCACAACGCTTTCATTCAATTATGCAAACTGCATTCATTAAATCATTGAATTGATTCAATGAATCACACCATATTCCTTGTTTTAATCGAACAAACATTTGTTGATTCAAATTTTTAGTGAGTCTACTGCACTCGATCTTTCAATGAAACAGACTGCACATGTAGAGGTACTCTCGTTGGATCAATGCCTCAAACTTAACGCATTGATTCAATCAAACATATTGAACAAATTTAGCCCATGAAGCAAACAACACTTGTCAATTCAATGAATACAGATACTCTCACTCATTCAATGTCGCGTTCATTCAATGCACACTGCACCCATTCATTCAATGAAAGAAGCTGCACTTGTCAATGAGCTACTCTCATTCATTCCAAGCCATAGGTTTCACGCGTTGACTCTGTCAAACTGCGCACCTTCACTCCATGAACCAAACTGGCTGTCTAAATTCAATTAGAAGAGCTTCTCTGATTCATTCAATATGTCAAGCTCACCGTTTTCATTGAATGAAACAAACTGCATTCATTGAATAATTGAATCAAAATGCAATCATTCATTCAACGAACCAAACCACATTCCTTGTTTCAATGGAACAAACGTAACTGACTTATTCAGTGAATCCTCCTGCACTTGTTCATTCAATGGAACAGAGTGAAATCAGTAAAGGTTCTATCATTCGTTTAATGACACAAGCCTAACGCATTGATTCATTCAAAGAAACAGCAAAACAGTTGCTCCACGGAGGAAACTGGACGTGTTCGTTCAATGAGTAGAACTTTTCTTTTTCATTCAATGTTTGCTTCATGGGCTAAATTTGTTCAATATGTTTGATTGAATCAATGCGTTAAGTTTGAGGCATTGATCCAACGAGAGTACCTCTACATGTGCAGTCTGTTTCATTGAAAGAACGAGTGCAGTAGGACTTACTAAAAATTTGAATCAACAAATGTTTGTTCGAATGAAACAAGGAATATGGTGTGATTCATTGAATCAATTCAATGATTTAATGAATGCAGTTTGTATAATTGAATGAAAGCATTGTGCTTGACACTTTGAATGATTGAGAGGAGCGCCATACTCATTGAATTAACAGGTGCAGTTTGGTTTATGGATTGAATGTGTGCAATTTGATTGAGACAATGTGTGAAGCTTGTGACATTGAACGAATGAGAGTAACTCAACTCATTGGATTGACAATTGCAGCCTATTTCATTGAATGAAAGTGTGCAGTTTGAATCACTAACTGTGTGAGTTAGGTTTGTTCCATTGAAACAAGAAATAAGGTTTGATTCATTGAATCAGTGATTGTAGTTTGATGCCATGATTCAATGAATGCAGCTTGTTTCATTGAGTGAAAGCGATAAGCTTGACCCATTGAATGAATGAATGAAGATCTAAAAATTGAATTTAGACCTGCAGTCTGTATTGAATGCGTGCAGTTCGTTTCATTGAATGAATGCGTTTTGCTCGTGGTATTGAATGAATGGCCGGTGCTCCACTCATTGAATTAAGACGTGCAGTGTATTTCATTGAATACAGGTTTTCTGTTTTGTTCACGAAGGAAACGTGATTTATTTTATTGTGTCGATTGATACTGATTGATTCATTGACTAAAGGATGGCAGTTTGAATCAATGATTGAATGAATGCATGAAAGTGTAAAGCTTGAGTCAACGAGAAAAGCTGTTTATATTAAATGAACAAGTGAAGTCTGTTTCATTTAATGAACGCATGCAGTTTGTATCATTCAATGAACGCGTGCAGTTTCCTTCATTGAATGAATGGCAAAAGCTAGATTCATTGGAACAGGATTGGTCATGTTTCTCATCGAATGAATGTTTGCAGTTTGATTCATTAATAGAATGAACGCAGTTAAATTCACTCCATAAATAAGTGATGTTAGTACACTTAAATCAATGAATTCCATTTGATTCTTTGAATCAATGATTGAAATATGAATCAAAGAATGAATGCAGCTTGATTCATAGAATTGAAGCTCGAGGTATTGAATGAAAAAGAAAAGTTCTACTCATTGAACGAACACGTGCAGTTTCCTCCATGGAGGAAATGTTTGCCGTTTCTTTGATTGAATCAATGCGTTAGGCTTGTGTCATTAAACGAATGAGTGAACCTTTACTGATTGCAGTCTATTGCATTGAATGACCGAGTGCAGGAGGATTCACTCAATAAGTCAATTACGTTTGTTCGATTGAAACAAGGAAAGAGGTTTGATTCGTTGAATCAATTCATGATTTAATGAATGCAGTTTGTATAATTGAATGAAAGCGTTGTGCTTGTCACTTTGAATGAATGAGAGAAGCTCTATACTCATTAAATTAACAGGTGCAGTTTAGTTCATGGATTGAATGTGTGCAGTTTGATTGAGACAATGTGTGAAGCCTGTGACATTGAACGAATGAGAATAACTCTACTCATTGAATTGACAAGTGCAGCCTATTTCATTGAATGAAAGTGTGCAGTTTGAATCACTAACTGTGTGAGTTAGGTTTGTTCCATTGAAACAAGAAATAAGATTTGATTCATTGAATCAGTGATTGTAGTTTGATGCAAGGATTCAATGAATGCAGCACACATTCAATCCAGGAACCAAACTGCACCTGTTAAGTATAGAGCTTCTCTCATTCATTTAAAGTGTCAAGCACAACGCTTTCATTCAAATATACAAACTGCATTCATTAAATCATTGAATCGATTCAATGAATCACACCATATTCCTTGTTTCAATCGAACAAACATTTGTTGATTCAAATTTTTAGTGAGTCTACTGCACTCGTTCTTTCAATGAAACAGACTGCACATGTAGAGGTACCATGTTGGATCAATGCCTCAAACTTAACGCATTGATTCAATCAAACATATTGAACAAATTTAGCCCATGAAGCAAACAACACTTGTCAATTCAATGAATACAGATACTCTCACTCATTCAATGTCGCGTTCATTCAATGCACACTGCACCCTTTCATTCAATGAAAGAAGCTGCACTTGTCAATGAGCTACTCTCATTCATTCCAAGCCATAGGTTTCACGCGTTGTCTCTGTCAAACTGCGCACCTTCACTCCATGAACCAAACTGGCCGCCTTAATTCAAATAGAAGAGCTTCTCTGATTCATTCAATATGTCAAGCTCACCGTTTTCATTGAATGAAACAAACTGCATTCATTGAATAATTGAATCAAAATGCAATCATTCATTCAACGAACCAAACCACAATCCTTGTTTCAATGGAACAAACGTAACTGACTTATTCAGTGAATCCTCCTGCACTTGTTCATTCAATGGAACAGAGTGAAATCAGTAAAGGTTCTCTCATTCGTTTAATGACACAAGCCTAACGCATTGATTCATTCAAAGAAACTGCAAACATTTGCTCCACGGAGGAAACTGGACGTGTTCGTTCAATGAGTAGAACTTTTCTTTTTCATTCAATGTTTGCTTCATGGGCTAAATTTGTTCAATATGTTTGATTGAATCAATGCGTTAAGTTTGAGGCATTGATCCAACGAGAGTACCTCTACATGTGCAGTCTGTTTCATTGAAAGAACGAGTGCAGTAGGACTTACTAAAAATTTGAATCAACAAATGTTTGTTCGATTGAAACAAGGAATATGGTGTGATTCATTGAATCAATTCAATGATTTAATGAATGCAGTTTGTATAATTGAATGAAAGCATTGTGCTTGACACTTTGAATGAATGAGAGGAGCTCCATACTCATTGAATTAACAGGTGCAGTTTGGTTTATGGATTGAATGTGTGCAATTTGATTGAGACAATGTGTGAAGCTTGTGACATTGAACGAATGAGAGTAACTCAACTCATTGGATTGACAATTGCAGCCTATTTCATTGAATGAAAGTGTGCAGTTTGAATCACTAACTGTGTGAGTTAGGTTTGTTCCATTGAAACAAGAAATAAGGTTTGATTCATTGAATCAGTGATTGTAGTTTGATGCCATGATTCAATGAATGCAGCTTGTTTCATTGAGTGAAAGCGATAAGCTTGACCCATTGAATGAATGAATGAAGATCTAAAAATTGAATTTAGACCTGCAGTCTGTATTGAATGCGTGCAGTTCGTTTCATTGAATGAATGCGTTTTGCTCGTGGTATTGAATGAATGGCCGGTGCACCACTCATTGAATTAAGACGTGCAGTGTATTTCATTGAATACAGGTTTTCTGTTTTGTTCACGAAGGAAACGTGATTTATTTTATTGTGTCGATTGATACTGATTGATTCATTGACTAAAGGATGGCAGTTTGAATCAATGATTGAATGAATGCAGTTGCTTTCATTGAATGAAAGTGTAAAGCTTGAGTCAACGAGAAAAGCTGTTTATATTAAATGAACAAGTGAAGTCTGTTTCATTTAATGAACGCATGCAGTTTGTATCATTCAATGAACGCGTGCAGTTTCCTTCATTGAATGAATGGCAAAAGCTAGATTCATTGGAACAGGACTTGCCATGTTTCTCATCGAATGAATGTTTGCAGTTTGATTCATTAATAGAATGAACGCAGTTAAATTCACTTCATAAATAAAGTGATGTTAGTACACTTAAATCAATGAATTCCATTTGATTCTTTGAATCAATGATTGAAATATGAATCAAAGAATGAATGCAGCTTGATTCATAGAATTAAAGCGTTAAGCTCGAGGTATTGAATGAAAAAGAAAAGTTCTACTCATTGAACGAACACGTGCAGTTTCCTCCATGGAGGAAATGTTTGCCGTTTCTTTGATTGAATCAATGCGTTAGGCTTGTGTCATTAAACGAATGAGTGAACCTTTACTGATTGCAGTCTGCTGCATTGAATGACCGAGTGCAGGAGGATTCACTCAATAAGTCAATTACGTTTGTTCGATTGAAACAAGGAAAGAGGTTTGATTCGTTGAATCAATTCATGATTTAATGAATGCAGTTTGTATAATTGAATGAAAGCGTTGTGCTTGTCACTTTGAATGAATGAGAGAAGCTCTATACTCATTAAATTAACAGGTGCAGTTTAGTTCATGGATTGAATGTGTGCAGTTTGATTGAGACAATGTGTGAAGCCTGTGACATTGAACGAATGAGAATAACTCTACTCATTGAATTGACAAGTGCAGCCTATTTCATTGAATGAAAGTGTGCAGTTTGAATCACTAACTGTGTGAGTTAGGTTTGTTCCATTGAAACAAGAAATAAGATTTGATTCATGGAATCAGTGATTGTAGTTTGATGCAAAGATTCAATGAATGCAGCACACATTCAATCCATGAACCAAACTGCACCTGTTAAGTATAGAGCTTCTCTCATTCATTTAAAGTGTCAAGCACAACGCTTTCATTCAAATATACAAACTGCATTCATTAAATCATTGAATTGATTCAATGAATCACACCATATTCCTTGTTTCAATCGAACAAACATTTGTTGATTCAAATTTTTAGTGAGTCTACTGCACTCGTTCTTTCAATGAAACAGACTGCACATGTAGAGGTACTCTCGTTGGATCAATGCCTCAAAGTTAGCGCATTGATTCAATCAAACATATTGAACAAATTTAGCCCATGAAGCAAACAACACTTGTCAATTCAATGAATACAGATACTCTCACTCATTCAATGTCGCGTTCATTCAATGCACACTGCACCCATTCATTCAATGAAAGAAGCTGCACTTGTCAATGAGCTACTCTCATTCATTCCAAGCCATAGGTTTCACGCGTTGTCTCTGTCAAACTGCGCACCTTCACTCCATGAACCAAACTGGCCGCCTTAATTCAAATAGAAGAGCTTCTCTGATTCATTCAATATGTCAAGCTCACCGTTTTCATTGAATGAAACAAACTGCATTCATTGAATAATTGAATCAAAATGCAATCATTCATTCAACGAACCAAACCACAATCCTTGTTTCAATGGAACAAACGTAACTGACTTATTCAGTGAATCCTCCTGCACTTGTTCATTCAATGGAACAGAGTGAAATCAGTAAAGGTTCTCTCATTCGTTTAATGACACAAGCCTAACGCATTGATTCATTCAAAGAAACTGCAAAACATTTGCTCCACGGAGGAAACTGGACGTGGTCGTTCAATGAGTAGAACTTTTCTTTTTCATTCAATGTTTGCTTCATGGGCTAAATTTGTTCAATATGTTTGATTGAATCAATGCGTTAAGTTTGAGGCATTGATCCAACGAGAGTACCTCTACATGTGCAGTCTGTTTCATTGAAAGAACGAGTGCAGTAGGACTTACTAAAAATTTGAATCAACAAATGTTTGTTCGATTGAAACAAGGAATATGGTGTGATTCATTGAATCAATTCAATGATTTAATGAATGCAGTTTGTATAATTGAATGAAAGCATTGTGCTTGACACTTTGAATGAATGAGAGGAGCTCCATACTCATTGAATTAACAGGTGCAGTTTGGTTTATGGATTGAATGTGTGCAATTTGATTGAGACAATGTGTGAAGCTTGTGACATTGAACGAATGAGAGTAACTCAACTCATTGGATTGACAATTGCAGCCTATTTCATTGAATGAAAGTGTGCAGTTTGAATCACTAACTGTGTGAGTTAGGTTTGTTCCATTGAAACAAGAAATAAGGTTTGATTCATTGAATCAGTGATTGTAGTTTGATGCCATGATTCAATGAATGCAGCTTGTTTCATTGAGTGAAAGCGATAAGCTTGATCCATTGAATTAATGAACGAAGATCTAAAAATTGAATTTAGACCTGCAGTCTGTATTGAATGCGTGCAGTTCGTTTCATTGAATGAATGCGTTTTGCTCGTGGTATTGAATGAATGGCCGGTGCTCCACTCATTGAATTAAGACGTGCAGTGTATTTCATTGAATACAGGTTTTCTGTTTTGTTCACGAAGGAAACGTGATTTATTTTATTGTGTCGATTGATACTGATTGATTCATTGACTGAAGGATGGCAGTTTGAATCAATGATTGAATGAATGCAGTTGCTTTCATTGAATGAAAGTGTAAAGCTTGAGTCAACGAGAAAAGCTGTTTATATTAAATGAACAAGTGAAGTCTGTTTCATTTAATGAACGCATGCAGTTTGTATCATTCAATGAACGCGTGCAGTTTCCTTCATTGAATGAATGGCAAAAGCTAGATTCATTGGAACAGGACTTGCCATGTTTCTCATCGAATGAATGTTTGCAGTTTGATTCATTAATAGAATGAACGCAGTTAAATTCACTCCATAAATAAAGTGATGTTAGTACACTTAAATCAATGAATTCCATTTGATTCTTTGAATCAATGATTGAAATATGAATCAAAGAATGAATGCAGCTTGATTCATAGAATTAAAGCGTTAAGCTCGAGGTATTGAATGAAAAAGAAAAGTTCTACTCATTGAACGAACACGTGCAGTTTCCTCCATGGAGGAAATGTTTGCCGTTTCTTTGATTGAATCAATGCGTTAGGCTTGTGTCATTAAACGAATGAGTGAACCTTTACTGATTGCAGTCTGTTGCATTGAATGACCGAGTGCAGGAGGATTCACTCAATAAGTCAATTACGTTTGTTCGATTGAAACAAGGAAAGAGGTTTGATTCGTTGAATCAATTCATGATTTAATGAATGCAGTTTGTATAATTGAATGAAAGCGTTGTTCTTGTCACTTTGAATGAATGAGAGAAGCTCTATACTCATTAAATTAACAAGTGCAGTTTAGTTCATGGATTGAATGTGTGCAGTTTGATTGAGACAATGTGTGAAGCCTGTGACATTGAACGAATGAGAATAACTCTACTCATTGAATTGACAAGTGCAGCCTATTTCATTGAATGAAAGTGTGCAGTTTGAATCACTAACTGTGTGAGTTATGTTTGTTCCATTGAAACAAGAAATAAGATTTGATTCATTGAATCAGTGATTGTAGTTTGATGCAAAGATTCAATGAATGCAGCACACATTCAATCCATGAACCAAACTGCACCTGTTCAGTATAGAGCTTCTCTCATTCATTTAAAGTGTCAAGCACAACGCTTTCATTCAATTATACAAACTGCATTCATTAAATCATTGAATTGATTCAATGAATCACACCATATTCCTTGTTTCAATCGAACAAACATTTGTTGATTCAAATTTTTAGTGAGTCTACTGCACTCGTTCTTTCAATGAAACAGACTGCACATGTAGAGGTACTCTCGTTGGATCAATGCCTCAAAGTTAGCGCATTGATTCAATCAAACATATTGAACAAATTTAGCCCATGAAGCAAACAACACTTGTCAATTCAATGAATACAGATACTCTCACTCATTCAATGTCGCGTTCATTCAATGCACACTGCACCCATTCATTCAATGAAAGAAGCTGCACTTGTCAATGAGCTACTCTCATTCATTCCAAGCCATAGGTTTCACGCGTTGTCTCTGTCAAACTGCGCACCTTCACTCCATGAACCAAACTGGCCGCCTTAATTCAAATAGAAGAGCTTCTCTGATTCATTCAATATGTCAAGCTCACCGTTTTCATTGAATGAAACAAACTGCATTCATTGAATAATTGAATCAAATGCAATCATTCATTCAACGAACCAAACCACAATCCTTGTTTCAATGGAACAAACGTAACTGACTTATTCAGTGAATCCTCCTGCACTTGTTCATTCAATGGAACAGAGTGAAATCAGTAAAGGTTCTCTCATTCGTTTAATGACACAAGCCTAACGCATTGATTCATTCAAAGCAACTGCAAACATTTGCTCCACGGAGGAAACTGGACGTGTTCGTTCAATGAGTAGAACTTTTCTTTTTCATTCAATGTTTGCTTCATGGGCTAAATTTGTTCAATATGTTTGATTGAATCAATGCGTTAAGTTTGAGGCATTGATCCAACGAGAGTACCTCTACATGTGCAGTCTGTTTCATTGAAAGAACGAGTGCAGTAGGATTTACTAAAAATTTGAATCAACAAATGTTTGTTCGATTGAAACAAGGAATATGGTGTGATTCATTGAATCAATTCAATGATTTAATGAATGCAGTTTGTATAATTGAATGAAAGCATTGTGCTTGCCACTTTGAATGAATGAGAGGAGCTCCATACTCATTGAATTAACAGGTGCAGTTTGGTTTATGGATTGAATGTGTGCAATTTGATTGAGACAATGTGTGAAGCTTGTGACATTGAACGAATGAGAGTAACTCAACTCATTGGATTGACAATTGCAGCCTATTTCATTGAATGAAAGTGTGCAGTTTGAATCACTAACTGTGTGAGTTAGGTTTGTTCCATTGAAACAAGAAATAAGATTTGATTCATTGAATCAGTGATTGTAGTTTGATGCCATGATTCAATGAATGCAGCTTGTTTCATTGAGTGAAAGCGATAAGCTTGACCCATTGAATGAATGAACGAAGATCTAAAAATTGAATTTAGACCTGCAGTCTGTATTGAATGCGTGCAGTTCGTTTCATTGAATGAATGCGTTTTGCTCGTGGTATTGAATGAATGGCCGGTGCACCACTCATTGAATTTAGACGTGCAGTGTATTTCATTGAATACAGGTTTTCTGTTTGGTTCACGAAGGAAACGTGATTTATTTTATTGTATCGATTGATACTGATTGATTCATTGACTAAAGGATGGCAGTTTGAATCAATGATTGAATGAATGCAGTTGCTTTCATTGAATGAAAGTGTAAAGCTTGAGTCAACGAGAAAAGCTGTTTATATTAAATGAACAAGTGAAGTCTGTTTCATTTAATGAACGCATGCAGTTTGTATCATTCAATGAACGCGTGCAGTTTCCTTCATTGAATGAATGGCAAAAGCTAGATTCATTGGAACAGGACTTGCCATGTTTCTCATCGAATGAATGTTTGCAGTTTGATTCATTAATAGAATGAACGCAGTTAAATTCACTCCATAAATAAAGTGATGTTAGTACACTTAAATCAATGAATTCCATTTGATTCTTTGAATCAATGATTGAAATATGAATCAAAGAATGAATGCAGCTTGATTCATAGAATTAAAGCGTTAAGCTCGAGGTATTGAATGAAAAGAAAAGTTCTACTCATTGAACGAACACGTGCAGTTTCCTCCATGGAGGAAATGTTTGCCGTTTCTTTGATTGAATCAATGCGTTAGGCTTGTGTCATTAAACGAATGAGTGAACCTTTACTGATTGCAGTCTATTGCATTGAATGACCGAGTGCAGGAGGATTCACTCAATAAGTCAATTACGTTTGTTCGATTGAAACAAGGAAAGAGGTTTGATTCGTTGAATCAATTCATGATTTAATGAATGCAGTTTGTATAATTGAATGAAAGCGTTGTGCTTGTCACTTTGAATGAATGAGAGAAGCTCTATACTCATTAAATTAACAGGTGCAGTTTAGTTCATGGATTGAATGTGTGCAGTTTGATTGAGGCAATGTGTGAAGCCTGTGACATTGAACGAATGAGAATAACTCTACTCATTGAATTGACAAGTGCAGCCTATTTCATTGAATGAAAGTGTGCAGTTTGAATCACTAACTGTGTGAGTTAGGTTTGTTCCATTGAAACAAGAAATAAGATTTGATTCATTGAATCAGTGATTGTAGTTTGATGCAAAGATTCAATGAATGCAGCACACATTCAATCCATGAACCAAACTGCACCTGTTAAGTATAGAGCTTCTCTCATTCATTTAAAGTATCAAGCACAACGCTTTCATTCAATTATACAAACTGCATTCATTAAATCATTGAATTGATTCAATGAATCACACCATATTCCTTGTTTCAATCGAACAAACATTTGTTGATTCAAATTTTTAGTGAGTCTACTGCACTCGTTCTTTCAATGAAACAGACTGCACATGTAGAGGTACTCTCGTTGGATCAATGCCTCAAACTTAACGCATTGATTCAATCAAACATATTGAACAAATTTAGCCCATGAAGCAAACAACACTTGTCAATTCAATGAATACAGATACTCTCACTCATTCAATGTCGCGTTCATTCAATGCACACTGCACCCATTCATTCAATGAAAGAAGCTGCACTTGTCAATGAGCTACTCTCATTCATTCCAAGCCATAGGTTTCACGCGTTGACTCTGTCAAACTGCGCACCTTCACTCCATGAACCAAACTGGCTGTCTAAATTCAATTAGAAGAGCTTCTCTGATTCATTCAATATGTCAAGCTCACCGTTTTCATTGAATGAAACAAACTGCATTCATTGAATAATTGAATCAAAATGCAATCATTCATTCAACGAACCAAACCACATTCCTTGTTTCAATGGAACAAACGTAACTGACTTATTCAGTGAATCCTCCTGCACTTGTTCATTCAATGGAACAGAGTGAAATCAGTAAAGGTTCTATCATTCGTTTAATGACACAAGCCTAACGCATTGATTCATTCAAAGAAACAGCAAAACAGTTGCTCCACGGAGGAAACTGGACGTGTTCGTTCAATGAGTAGAACTTTTCTTTTTCATTCAATGTTTGCTTCATGGGCTAAATTTGTTCAATATGTTTGATTGAATCAATGCGTTAAGTTTGAGGCATTGATCCAACGAGAGTACCTCTACATGTGCAGTCTGTTTCATTGAAAGAACGAGTGCAGTAGGACTTACTAAAAATTTGAATCAACAAATGTTTGTTCGAATGAAACAAGGAATATGGTGTGATTCATTGAATCAATTCAATGATTTAATGAATGCAGTTTGTATAATTGAATGAAAGCATTGTGCTTGACACTTTGAATGATTGAGAGGAGCGCCATACTCATTGAATTAACAGGTGCAGTTTGGTTTATGGATTGAATGTGTGCAATTTGATTGAGACAATGTGTGAAGCTTGTGACATTGAACGAATGAGAGTAACTCAACTCATTGGATTGACAATTGCAGCCTATTTCATTGAATGAAAGTGTGCAGTTTGAATCACTAACTGTGTGAGTTAGGTTTGTTCCATTGAAACAAGAAATAAGGTTTGATTCATTGAATCAGTGATTGTAGTTTGATGCCATGATTCAATGAATGCAGCTTGTTTCATTGAGTGAAAGCGATAAGCTTGACCCATTGAATGATTGAATGAATATCTAAAAATTGAATTTAGACCTGCAGTCTGTATTGAATGCATGCAGTTCGTTTCATTGAATGAATGCGTTTTGCTCGTGGTATTGAATGAATGGCCGGTGCTCCACTCATTGAATTAAGACGTGCAGTGTATTTCATTGAATACAGGTTTTCTGTTTTGTTCACGAAGGAAACGTGATTTATTTTATTGTGTCGATTGATACTGATTGATTCATTGACTAAAGGATGGCAGTTTGAATCAATGATTGAATGAATGCATGAAAGTGTAAAGCTTGAGTCAACGAGAAAAGCTGTTTATATTAAATGAACAAGTGAAGTCTGTTTCATTTAATGAACGCATGCAGTTTGTATCATTCAATGAACGCGTGCAGTTTCCTTCATTGAATGAATGGCAAAAGCTAGATTCATTGTAACAGGATTGGTCATGTTTCTCATCGAATGAATGTTTGCAGTTTGATTCATTAATAGAATGAACGCAGTTAAATTCACTCCATAAATAAGTGATGTTAGTACACTTAAATCAATGAAATCCATTTGATTCTTTGAATCAATGATTGAAATATGAATCAAAGAATGAATGCAGCTTGATTCATAGAATTGAAGCTCGAGGTATTGAATGAAAAAGAAAAGTTCTACTCATTGAACGAACACGTGCAGTTTCCTCCATGGAGGAAATGTTTGCCGTTTCTTTGATTGAATCAATGCGTTAGGCTTGTGTCATTAAACGAATGAGTGAACCTTTACTGATTGCAGTCTGTTGCATTGAATGACCGAGTGCAGGAGGATTCACTCAATAAGTCAATTACGTTTGTTCGATTGAAACAAGGAAAGAGGTTTGATTCGTTGAATCAATTCATGATTTAATGAATGCAGTTTGTATAATTGAATGAAAGCGTTGTGCTTGTCACTTTGAATGAATGAGAGAAGCTCTATACTCATTAAATTAACAGGTGCAGTTTAGTCCATGGATTGAATGTGTGCAGTTTGATTGAGACAATGTGTGAAGCCTGTGACATTGAACGAATGAGAATAACTCTACTCATTGAATTGACAAGTGCAGCCTATTTCATTGAATGAAATTGTGCAGTTTGAATCACTAACTGTGTGAGTTAGGTTTGTTCCATTGAAACAAGAAATAAGATTTGATTCATTGAATCAGTGATTGTAGTTTGATGCAAGGATTCAATGAATGCAGCACACATTCAATCCAGGAACCAAACTGCACCTGTTAAGTATAGAGCTTCTCTCATTCATTTAAAGTGTCAAGCACAACGCTTTCATTCAAATATACAAACTGCATTCATTAAATCATTGAATCGATTCAATGAATCACACCATATTCCTTGTTTCAATCGAACAAACATTTGTTGATTCAAATTTTTAGTGAGTCTACTGCACTCGTTCTTTCAATGAAACAGACTGCACATGTAGAGGTACCATGTTGGATCAATGCCTCAAACTTAACGCATTGATTCAATCAAACATATTGAACACATTTAGCCCATGAAGCAAACAACACTTGTCAATTCAATGAATACAGATACTCTCACTCATTCAATGTCGCGTTCATTCAATGCACACTGCACCCTTTCATTCAATGAAAGAAGCTGCACTTGTCAATGAGCTACTCTCATTCATTCCAAGCCATAGGTTTCACGCGTTGTCTCTGTCAAACTGCGCACCTTCACTCCATGAACCAAACTGGCCGCCTTAATTCAAATAGAAGAGCTTCTCTGATTCATTCAATATGTCAAGCTCACCGTTTTCATTGAATGAAACAAACTGCATTCATTGAATAATTGAATCAAAATGCAATCATTCATTCAACGAACCAAACCACAATCCTTGTTTCAATGGAACAAACGTAACTGACTTATTCAGTGAATCCTCCTGCACTTGTTCATTCAATGGAACAGAGTGAAATCAGTAAAGGTTCTCTCATTCGTTTAATGACACAAGCCTAACGCATTGATTCATTCAAAGAAACTGCAAACATTTGCTCCACGGAGGAAACTGGACGTGTTCGTTCAATGAGTAGAACTTTTCTTTTTCATTCAATGTTTGCTTCATGGGCTAAATTTGTTCAATATGTTTGATTGAATCAATGCGTTAAGTTTGAGGCATTGATCCAACGAGAGTACCTCTACATGTGCAGTCTGTTTCATTGAAAGAACGAGTGCAGTAGGACTTACTAAAAATTTGAATCAACAAATGTTTGTTCGATTGAAACAAGGAATATGGTGTGATTCATTGAATCAATTCAATGATTTAATGAATGCAGTTTGTATAATTGAATGAAAGCATTGTGCTTGACACTTTGAATGAATGAGAGGAGCTCCATACTCATTGAATTAACAGGTGCAGTTTGGTTTATGGATTGAATGTGTGCAATTTGATTGAGACAATGTGTGAAGCTTGTGACATTGAACGAATGAGAGTACCTCAACTCATTGGATTGACAATTGCAGCCTATTTCATTGAATGAAAGTGTGCAGTTTGAATCACTAACTGTGTGAGTTAGGTTTGTTCCATTGAAACAAGAAATAAGGTTTGATTCATTGAATCAGTGATTGTAGTTTGATGCCATGATTCAATGAATTCATGGCTTGTTTCATTGAGTGTAAGCGATAAGCTTGACCCATTGAATGAATGAATGAAGATCTAAAAATTGAATTTAGACCTGCAGTCTGTATTGAATGCGTGCAGTTCGTTTCATTGAATGAATGCGTTTTGCTCGTGGTATTGAATGAATGGCCGGTGCACCACTCATTGAATTAAGACGTGCAGTGTATTTCATTGAATACAGGTTTTCTGTTTTGTTCACGAAGGAAACGTGATTTATTCTATTGTGTCGATTGATACTGATTGATTCATTGACTAAAGGATGGCAGTTTGAATCAATGATTGAATGAATGCAGTTGCTTTCATTGAATGAAAGTGTAAAGCTTGAGTCAACGAGAAAAGCTGTTTATATTAAATGAACAAGTGAAGTCTGTTTCATTTAATGAACGCATGCAGTTTGTATCATTCAATGAACGCGTGCAGTTTCCTTCATTGAATGAATGGCAAAAGCTAGATTCATTGGAACAGGACTTGCCATGTTTCTCATCGAATGAATGTTTGCAGTTTGATTCATTAATAGAATGAACGCAGTTAAATTCACTTCATAAATAAAGTGATGTTAGTACACTTAAATCAATGAATTCCATTTGATTCTTTGAATCAATGATTGAAATATGAATCAAAGAATGAATGCAGCTTGATTCATAGAATTAAAGCGTTAAGCTCGAGGTATTGAATGAAAAAGAAAAGTTCTACTCATTGAACGAACACGTGCAGTTTCCTCCATGGAGGAAATGTTTGCCGTTTCTTTGATTGAATCAATGCGTTAGGCTTGTGTCATTAAACGAATGAGTGAACCTTTACTGATTGCAGTCTGTTGCATTGAATGACCGAGTGCAGGAGGATTCACTCAATAAGTCAATTACGTTTGTTTGTTTGAAACAAGGAAAGAAGTTTGATTCGTTGAATCAATTCATGATTTAATGAATGCAGTTTGTATAATTGAATGAAAGCGTTGTGCTTGTCACTTTGAATGAATGAGAGAAGCTCTATACTCATTAAATTAACAGGTGCAGTTTAGTTCATGGATTGAATGTGTGCAGTTTGATTGAGACAATGTGTGAAGCCTGTGACATTGAACGAATGAGAATAACTCTACTCATTGAATTGACAAGTGCAGCCTATTTCATTGAATGAAAGTGTGCAGTTTGAATCACTAACTGTGTGAGTTAGGTTTGTTCCATTGAAACAAGAAATAAGATTTGATTCATGGAATCAGTGATTGTAGTTTGATGCAAAGATTCAATGAATGCAGCACACATTCAATCCATGAACCAAACTGCACCTGTTAAGTATAGAGCTTCTCTCATTCATTTAAAGTGTCAAGCACAACGCTTTCATTCAAATATACAAACTGCATTCATTAAATCATTGAATTGATTCAATGAATCACACCATATTCCTTGTTTCAATCGAACAAACATTTGTTGATTCAAATTTTTAGTGAGTCTACTGCACTCGTTCTTTCAATGAAACAGACTGCACATGTAGAGGTACTCTCGTTGGATCAATGCCTCAAAGTTAGCGCATTGATTCAATCAAACATATTGAACAAATTTAGCCCATGAAGCAAACAACACTTGTCAATTCAATGAATACAGATACTCTCACTCATTCAATGTCGCGTTCATTCAATGCACACTGCACCCATTCATTCAATGAAAGAAGCTGCACTTGTCAATGAGCTACTCTCATTCATTCCAAGCCATAGGTTTCACGCGTTGTCTCTGTCAAACTGCGCACCTTCACTCCATGAACCAAACTGGCCGCCTTAATTCAAATAGAAGAGCTTCTCTGATTCATTCAATATGTCAAGCTCACCGTTTTCATTGAATGAAACAAACTGCATTCATTGAATAATTGAATCAAAATGCAATCATTCATTCAACGAACCAAACCACAATCCTTGTTTCAATGGAACAAACGTAACTGACTTATTCAGTGAATCCTCCTGCACTTGTTCATTCAATGGAACAGAGTGAAATCAGTAAAGGTTCTCTCATTCGTTTAATGACACAAGCCTAACGCATTGATTCATTCAAAGAAACTGCAAAACATTTGCTCCACGGAGGAAACTGGACGTGGTCGTTCAATGAGTAGAACTTTTCTTTTTCATTCAATGTTTGCTTCATGGGCTAAATTTGTTCAATATGTTTGATTGAATCAATGCGTTAAGTTTGAGGCATTGATCCAACGAGAGTACCTCTACATGTGCAGTCTGTTTCATTGAAAGAACGAGTGCAGTAGGACTTACTAAAAATTTGAATCAACAAATGTTTGTTCGATTGAAACAAGGAATATGGTGTGATTCATTGAATCAATTCAATGATTTAATGAATGCAGTTTGTATAATTGAATGAAAGCATTGTGCTTGACACTTTGAATGAATGAGAGGAGCTCCATACTCATTGAATTAACAGGTGCAGTTTGGTTTATGGATTGAATGTGTGCAATTTGATTGAGACAATGTGTGAAGCTTGTGACATTGAACGAATGAGAGTAACTCAACTCATTGGATTGACAATTGCAGCCTATTTCATTGAATGAAAGTGTGCAGTTTGAATCACTAACTGTGTGAGTTAGGTTTGTTCCATTGAAACAAGAAATAAGGTTTGATTCATTGAATCAGTGAATGTAGGTTGATGCCATGATTCAATGAATGCAGCTTGTTTCATTGAGTGAAAGCGATAAGCTTGATCCATTGAATTAATGAACGAAGATCTAAAAATTGAATTTAGACCTGCAGTCTGTATTGAATGCGTGCAGTTCGTTTCATTGAATGAATGCGTTTTGCACGTGGTATTGAATGAATGGCCGGTGCTCCACTCATTGAATTAAGACGTGCAGTGTATTTCATTGAATACAGGTTTTCTGTTTTGTTCACGAAGGAAACGTGATTTATTTTATTGTGTCGATTGATACTGATTGATTCATTGACTGAAGGATGGCAGTTTGAATCAATGATTGAATGAATGCAGTTGCTTTCATTGAATGAAAGTGTAAAGCTTGAGTCAACGAGAAAAGCTGTTTATATTAAATGAACAAGTGAAGTCTGTTTCATTTAATGAACGCATGCAGTTTGTATCATTCAATGAACGCGTGCAGTTTCCTTCATTGAATGAATGGCAAAAGCTAGATTCATTGGAACAGGACTTGCCATGTTTCTCATCGAATGAATGTTTGCAGTTTGATTCATTAATAGAATGAACGCAGTTAAATTCACTCCATAAATAAAGTGATGTTAGTACACTTAAATCAATGAATTCCATTTGATTCTTTGAATCAATGATTGAAATATGAATCAAAGAATGAATGCAGCTTGATTCATAGAATTAAAGCGTTAAGCTCGAGGTATTGAATGAAAAAGAAAAGTTCTACTCATTGAACGAACACGTGCAGTTTCCTCCATGGAGGAAATGTTTGCCGTTTCTTTGATTGAATCAATGCGTTAGGCTTGTGTCATTAAACGAATGAGTGAACCTTTACTGATTGCAGTCTGTTGCATTGAATGACCGAGTGCAGGAGGATTCACTCAATAAGTCAATTACGTTTGTTCGATTGAAACAAGGAAAGAGGTTTGATTCGTTGAATCAATTCATGATTTAATGAATGCAGTTTGTATAATTGAATGAAAGCGTTGTTCTTGTCACTTTGAATGAATGAGAGAAGCTCTATACTCATTAAATTAACAAGTGCAGTTTAGTTCATGGATTGAATGTGTGCAGTTTGATTGAGACAATGTGTGAAGCCTGTGACATTGAACGAATGAGAATAACTCTACTCATTGAATTGACAAGTGCAGCCTATTTCATTGAATGAAAGTGTGCAGTTTGAATCACTAACTGTGTGAGTTATGTTTGTTCCATTGAAACAAGAAATAAGATTTGATTCATTGAATCAGTGATTGTAGTTTGATGCAAAGATTCAATGAATGCAGCACACATTCAATCCATGAACCAAACTGCACCTGTTCAGTATAGAGCTTCTCTCATTCATTTAAAGTGTCAAGCACAACGCTTTCATTCAATTATACAAACTGCATTCATTAAATCATTGAATTGATTCAATGAATCACACCATATTCCTTGTTTCAATCGAACAAACATTTGTTGATTCAAATTTTTAGTGAGTCTACTGCACTCGTTCTTTCAATGAAACAGACTGCACATGTAGAGGTACTCTCGTTGGATCAATGCCTCAAAGTTAGCGCATTGATTCAATCAAACATATTGAACAAATTTAGCCCATGAAGCAAACAACACTTGTCAATTCAATGAATACAGATACTCTCACTCATTCAATGTCGCGTTCATTCAATGCACACTGCACCCATTCATTCAATGAAAGAAGCTGCACTTGTCAATGAGCTACTCTCATTCATTCCAAGCCATAGGTTTCACGCGTTGTCTCTGTCAAACTGCGCACCTTCACTCCATGAACCAAACTGGCCGCCTTAATTCAAATAGAAGAGCTTCTCTGATTCATTCAATATGTCAAGCTCACCGTTTTCATTGAATGAAACAAACTGCATTCATTGAATAATTGAATCAAATGCAATCATTCATTCAACGAACCAAACCACAATCCTTGTTTCAATGGAACAAACGTAACTGACTTATTCAGTGAATCCTCCTGCACTTGTTCATTCAATGGAACAGAGTGAAATCAGTAAAGGTTCTCTCATTCGTTTAATGACACAAGCCTAACGCATTGATTCATTCAAAGCAACTGCAAACATTTGCTCCACGGAGGAAACTGGACGTGTTCGTTCAATGAGTAGAACTTTTCTTTTTCATTCAATGTTTGCTTCATGGGCTAAATTTGTTCAATATGTTTGATTGAATCAATGCGTTAAGTTTGAGGCATTGATCCAACGAGAGTACCTCTACATGTGCAGTCTGTTTCATTGAAAGAACGAGTGCAGTAGGATTTACTAAAAATTTGAATCAACAAATGTTTGTTCGATTGAAACAAGGAATATGGTGTGATTCATTGAATCAATTCAATGATTTAATGAATGCAGTTTGTATAATTGAATGAAAGCATTGTGCTTGCCACTTTGAATGAATGAGAGGAGCTCCATACTCATTGAATTAACAGGTGCAGTTTGGTTTATGGATTGAATGTGTGCAATTTGATTGAGACAATGTGTGAAGCTTGTGACATTGAACGAATGAGAGTAACTCAACTCATTGGATTGACAATTGCAGCCTATTTCATTGAATGAAAGTGTGCAGTTTGAATCACTAACTGTGTGAGTTAGGTTTGTTCCATTGAAACAAGAAATAAGGTTTGATTCATTGAATCAGTGATTGTAGTTTGATGCCATGATTCAATGAATGCAGCTTGTTTCATTGAGTGAAAGCGATAAGCTTGGCCCATTGAATGAATGAATGAAGATCTAAAAATTGAATTTAGACCTGCAGTCTGTATTGAATGCGTGCAGTTCGTTTCATTGAATGAATGCGTTTTGCTCGTGGTATTGAATGAATGGCCGGTGCACCACTCATTGAATTTAGACGTGCAGTGTATTTCATTGAATACAGGTTTTCTGTTTGGTTCACGAAGGAAACGTGATTTATTTTATTGTATCGATTGATACTGATTGATTCATTGACTAAAGGATGGCAGTTTGAATCAATGATTGAATGAATGCAGTTGCTTTCATTGAATGAAAGTGTAAAGCTTGAGTCAACGAGAAAAGCTGTTTATATTAAATGAACAAGTGAAGTCTGTTTCATTTAATGAACGCATGCAGTTTGTATCATTCAATGAACGCGTGCAGTTTCCTTCATTGAATGAATGGCAAAAGCTAGATTCATTGGAACAGGACTTGCCATGTTTCTCATCGAATGAATGTTTGCAGTTTGATTCATTAATAGAATGAACGCAGTTAAATTCACTCCATAAATAAAGTGATGTTAGTACACTTAAATCAATGAATTCCATTTGATTCTTTGAATCAATGATTGAAATATGAATCAAAGAATGAATGC
The DNA here is from genome assembly GCF_020745735.1 of Hemiscyllium ocellatum. NCBI lineage: Eukaryota > Metazoa > Chordata > Chondrichthyes > Orectolobiformes > Hemiscylliidae > Hemiscyllium > Hemiscyllium ocellatum. Next base: position 94,015 of record NW_026869320.1, read on the forward strand.
AGCTTGATTCATAGAATTAAAGCGTTAAGCTCGAGGTATTGAATGAAAAGAAAAGTTCTACTCATTGAACGAACACGTGCAGTTTCCTCCATGGAGGAAATGTTTGCCGTTTCTTTGATTGAATCAATGCGTTAGGCTTGTGTCATTAAACGAATGAGTGAACCTTTACTGATTGCAGTCTATTGCATTGAATGACCGAGTGCAGGAGGATTCACTCAATAAGTCAATTACGTTTGTTCGATTGAAACAAGGAAAGAGGTTTGATTCGTTGAATCAATTCATGATTTAATGAATGCAGTTTGTATAATTGAATGAAAGCGTTGTGCTTGTCACTTTGAATGAATGAGAGAAGCTCTATACTCATTAAATTAACAGGTGCAGTTTAGTTCATGGATTGAATGTGTGCAGTTTGATTGAGGCAATGTGTGAAGCCTGTGACATTGAACGAATGAGAATAACTCTACTCATTGAATTGACAAGTGCAGCCTATTTCATTGAATGAAAGTGTGCAGTTTGAATCACTAACTGTGTGAGTTAGGTTTGTTCCATTGAAACAAGAAATAAGATTTGATTCATTGAATCAGTGATTGTAGTTTGATGCAAAGATTCAATGAATGCAGCACACATTCAATCCATGAACCAAACTGCACCTGTTAAGTATAGAGCTTCTCTCATTCATTTAAAGTATCAAGCACAACGCTTTCATTCAATTATGCAAACTGCATTCATTAAATCATTGAATTGATTCAATGAATCACACCATATTCCTTGTTTCAATCGAACAAACATTTGTTGATTCAAATTTTTAGTGAGTCTACTGCACTCGTTCTTTCAATGAAACAGACTGCACATGTAGAGGTACTCTCGTTGGATCAATGCCTCAAACTTAACGCATTGATTCAATCAAACATATTGAACAAATTTAGCCCATGAAGCAAACAACACTTGTCAATTCAATGAATACAGATACTCTCACTCATTCAATGTCGCGTTCATTCAATGCACACTGCACCCATTCATTCAATGAAAGAAGCTGCACTTGTCAATGAGCTACTCTCATTCATTCCAAGCCATAGGTTTCACGCGTTGACTCTGTCAAACTGCGCACCTTCACTCCATGAACCAAACTGGCTGTCTAAATTCAATTAGAAGAGCTTCTCTGATTCATTCAATATGTCAAGCTCACCGTTTTCATTGAATGAAACAAACTGCATTCATTGAATAATTGAATCAAAATGCAATCATTCATTCAACGAACCAAACCACATTCCTTGTTTCAATGGAACAAACGTAACTGACTTATTCAGTGAATCCTCCTGCACTTGTTCATTCAATGGAACAGAGTGAAATCAGTAAAGGTTCTATCATTCGTTTAATGACACAAGCCTAACGCATTGATTCATTCAAAGAAACAGCAAAACAGTTGCTCCACGGAGGAAACTGGACGTGTTCGTTCAATGAGTAGAACTTTTCTTTTTCATTCAATGTTTGCTTCATGGGCTAAATTTGTTCAATATGTTTGATTGAATCAATGCGTTAAGTTTGAGGCATTGATCCAACGAGAGTACCTCTACATGTGCAGTCTGTTTCATTGAAAGAACGAGTGCAGTAGGACTTACTAAAAATTTGAATCAACAAATGTTTGTTCGAATGAAACAAGGAATATGGTGTGATTCATTGAATCAATTCAATGATTTAATGAATGCAGTTTGTATAATTGAATGAAAGCATTGTGCTTGACACTTTGAATGATTGAGAGGAGCGCCATACTCATTGAATTAACAGGTGCAGTTTGGTTTATGGATTGAATGTGTGCAATTTGATTGAGACAATGTGTGAAGCTTGTGACATTGAACGAATGAGAGTAACTCAACTCATTGGATTGACAATTGCAGCCTATTTCATTGAATGAAAGTGTGCAGTTTGAATCACTAACTGTGTGAGTTAGGTTTGTTCCATTGAAACAAGAAATAAGGTTTGATTCATTGAATCAGTGATTGTAGTTTGATGCCATGATTCAATGAATGCAGCTTGTTTCATTGAGTGAAAGCGATAAGCTTGACCCATTGAATGATTGAATGAATATCTAAAAATTGAATTTAGACCTGCAGTCTGTATTGAATGCATGCAGTTCGTTTCATTGAATGAATGCGTTTTGCTCGTGGTATTGAATGAATGGCCGGTGCTCCACTCATTGAATTAAGACGTGCAGTGTATTTCATTGAATACAGGTTTTCTGTTTTGTTCACGAAGGAAACGTGATTTATTTTATTGTGTCGATTGATACTGATTGATTCATTGACTAAAGGATGGCAGTTTGAATCAATGATTGAATGAATGCATGAAAGTGTAAAGCTTGAGTCAACGAGAAAAGCTGTTTATATTAAATGAACAAGTGAAGTCTGTTTCATTTAATGAACGCATGCAGTTTGTATCATTCAATGAACGCGTGCAGTTTCCTTCATTGAATGAATGGCAAAAGCTAGATTCATTGTAACAGGATTGGTCATGTTTCTCATCGAATGAATGTTTGCAGTTTGATTCATTAATAGAATGAACGCAGTTAAATTCACTCCATAAATAAGTGATGTTAGTACACTTAAATCAATGAAATCCATTTGATTCTTTGAATCAATGATTGAAATATGAATCAAAGAATGAATGCAGCTTGATTCATAGAATTGAAGCTCGAGGTATTGAATGAAAAAGAAAAGTTCTACTCATTGAACGAACACGTGCAGTTTCCTCCATGGAGGAAATGTTTGCCGTTTCTTTGATTGAATCAATGCGTTAGGCTTGTGTCATTAAACGAATGAGTGAACCTTTACTGATTGCAGTCTGTTGCATTGAATGACCGAGTGCAGGAGGATTCACTCAATAAGTCAATTACGTTTGTTCGATTGAAACAAGGAAAGAGGTTTGATTCGTTGAATCAATTCATGATTTAATGAATGCAGTTTGTATAATTGAATGAAAGCGTTGTGCTTGTCACTTTGAATGAATGAGAGAAGCTCTATACTCATTAAATTAACAGGTGCAGTTTAGTCCATGGATTGAATGTGTGCAGTTTGATTGAGACAATGTGTGAAGCCTGTGACATTGAACGAATGAGAATAACTCTACTCATTGAATTGACAAGTGCAGCCTATTTCATTGAATGAAATTGTGCAGTTTGAATCACTAACTGTGTGAGTTAGGTTTGTTCCATTGAAACAAGAAATAAGATTTGATTCATTGAATCAGTGATTGTAGTTTGATGCAAAGATTCAATGAATGCAGCACACATTCAATCCAGGAACCAAACTGCACCTGTTAAGTATAGAGCTTCTCTCATTCATTTAAAGTGTCAAGCACAACGCTTTCATTCAAATATACAAACTGCATTCATTAAATCATTGAATCGATTCAATGAATCACACCATATTCCTTGTTTCAATCGAACAAACATTTGTTGATTCAAATTTTTAGTGAGTCTACTGCACTCGTTCTTTCAATGAAACAGACTGCACATGTAGAGGTACCATGTTGGATCAATGCCTCAAACTTAACGCATTGATTCAATCAAACATATTGAACACATTTAGCCCATGAAGCAAACAACACTTGTCAATTCAATGAATACAGATACTCTCACTCATTCAATGTCGCGTTCATTCAATGCACACTGCACCCTTTCATTCAATGAAAGAAGCTGCACTTGTCAATGAGCTACTCTCATTCATTCCAAGCCATAGGTTTCACGCGTTGTCTCTGTCAAACTGCGCACCTTCACTCCATGAACCAAACTGGCCGCCTTAATTCAAATAGAAGAGCTTCTCTGATTCATTCAATATGTCAAGCTCACCGTTTTCATTGAATGAAACAAACTGCATTCATTGAATAATTGAATCAAAATGCAATCATTCATTCAACGAACCAAACCACAATCCTTGTTTCAATGGAACAAACGTAACTGACTTATTCAGTGAATCCTCCTGCACTTGTTCATTCAATGGAACAGAGTGAAATCAGTAAAGGTTCTCTCATTCGTTTAATGACACAAGCCTAACGCATTGATTCATTCAAAGAAACTGCAAACATTTGCTCCACGGAGGAAACTGGACGTGTTCGTTCAATGAGTAGAACTTTTCTTTTTCATTCAATGTTTGCTTCATGGGCTAAATTTGTTCAATATGTTTGATTGAATCAATGCGTTAAGTTTGAGGCATTGATCCAACGAGAGTACCTCTACATGTGCAGTCTGTTTCATTGAAAGAACGAGTGCAGTAGGACTTACTAAAAATTTGAATCAACAAATGTTTGTTCGATTGAAACAAGGAATATGGTGTGATTCATTGAATCAATTCAATGATTTAATGAATGCAGTTTGTATAATTGAATGAAAGCATTGTGCTTGACACTTTGAATGAATGAGAGGAGCTCCATACTCATTGAATTAACAGGTGCAGTTTGGTTTATAAATTGAATGTGTGCAATTTGATTGAGACAATGTGTGAAGCTTGTGACATTGAACGAATGAGAGTAACTCAACTCATTGGATTGACAATTGCAGCCTATTTCATTGAATGAAAGTGTGCAGTTTGAATCACTAACTGTGTGAGTTAGGTTTGTTCCATTGAAACAAGAAATAAGGTTTGATTCATTGAATCAGTGATTGTAGTTTGATGCCATGATTCAATGAATTCATGGCTTGTTTCATTGAGTGTAAGCGATAAGCTTGACCCATTGAATGAATGAATGAAGATCTAAAAATTGAATTTAGACCTGCAGTCTGTATTGAATGCGTGCAGTTCGTTTCATTGAATGAATGCGTTTTGCTCGTGGTATTGAATGAATGGCCGGTGCACCACTCATTGAATTAAGACGTGCAGTGTATTTCATTGAATACAGGTTTTCTGTTTTGTTCACGAAGGAAACGTGATTTATTCTATTGTGTCGATTGATACTGATTGATTCATTGACTAAAGGATGGCAGTTTGAATCAATGATTGAATGAATGCAGTTGCTTTCATTGAATGAAAGTGTAAAGCTTGAGTCAACGAGAAAAGCTGTTTATATTAAATGAACAAGTGAAGTCTGTTTCATTTAATGAACGCATGCAGTTTGTATCATTCAATGAACGCGTGCAGTTTCCTTCATTGAATGAATGGCAAAAGCTAGATTCATTGGAACAGGACTTGCCATGTTTCTCATCGAATGAATGTTTGCAGTTTGATTCATTAATAGAATGAACGCAGTTAAATTCACTTCATAAATAAAGTGATGTTAGTACACTTAAATCAATGAATTCCATTTGATTCTTTGAATCAATGATTGAAATATGAATCAAAGAATGAATGCAGCTTGATTCATAGAATTAAAGCGTTAAGCTCGAGGTATTGAATGAAAAAGAAAAGTTCTACTCATTGAACGAACACGTGCAGTTTCCTCCATGGAGGAAATGTTTGCCGTTTCTTTGATTGAATCAATGCGTTAGGCTTGTGTCATTAAACGAATGAGTGAACCTTTACTGATTGCAGTCTGCTGCATTGAATGACCGAGTGCAGGAGGATTCACTCAATAAGTCAATTACGTTTGTTTGTTTGAAACAAGGAAAGAAGTTTGATTCGTTGAATCAATTCATGATTTAATGAATGCAGTTTGTATAACTGAATGAAAGCGTTGTGCTTGTCACTTTGAATGAATGAGAGAAGCTCTATACTCATTAAATTAACAGGTGCAGTTTAGTTCATGGATTGAATGTGTGCAGTTTGATTGAGACAATGTGTGAAGCCTGTGACATTGAACGAATGAGAATAACTCTACTCATTGAATTGACAAGTGCAGCCTATTTCATTGAATGAAAGTGTGCAGTTTGAATCACTAACTGTGTGAGTTAGGTTTGTTCCATTGAAACAAGAAATAAGATTTGATTCATGGAATCAGTGATTGTAGTTTGATGCAAAGATTCAATGAATGCAGCACACATTCAATCCATGAACCAAACTGCACCTGTTAAGTATAGAGCTTCTCTCATTCATTTAAAGTGTCAAGCACAACGCTTTCATTCAATATACAAACTGCATTCATTAAATCATTGAATTGATTCAATGAATCACACCATATTCCTTGTTTCAATCGAACAAACATTTGTTGATTCAAATTTTTAGTAAGTCCTACTGCACTCGTTCTTTCAATGAAACAGACTGCACATGTAGAGGTACTCTCGTTGGATCAATGCCTCAAACTTAACGCATTGATTCAATCAAACATATTGAACAAATTTAGCCCATGAAGCAAACAACACTTGTCAATTCAATGAATACAGATACTCTCACTCATTCAATGTCGCGTTCATTCAATGCACACTGCACCCATTCATTCAATGAAAGAAGCTGCACTTGTCAATGAGCTACTCTCATTCATTCCAAGCCACAGGTTTCACGCGTTGTCTCTGTCAAACTGCGCACCTTCACTCCATGAACCAAACTGGCCGCCTTAATTCAAATAGAAGAGCTTCTCTGATTCATTCAATATGTCAAGCTCACCGTTTTCATTGAATGAAACAAACTGCATTCATTGAATAATTGAATCAAAATGCAATCATTCATTCAACGAACCAAACCACAATCCTTGTTTCAATGGAACAAACGTAACTGACTTATTCAGTGAATCCTCCTGCACTTGTTCATTCAATGGAACAGAGTGAAATCAGTAAAGGTTCTCTCATTCGTTTAATGACACAAGCCTAACGCATTGATTCATTCAAAGAAACTGCAAAACATTTGCTCCACGGAGGAAACTGGACGTGGTCGTTCAATGAGTAGAACTTTTCTTTTTCATTCAATGTTTGCTTCATGGGCTAAATTTGTTCAATATGTTTGATTGAATCAATGCGTTAAGTTTGAGGCATTGATCCAACGAGAGTACCTCTACATGTGCAGTCTGTTTCATTGAAAGAACGAGTGCAGTAGGACTTACTAAAAATTTGAATCAACAAATGTTTGTTCGATTGAAACAAGGAATATGGTGTGATTCATTGAATCAATTCAATGATTTAATGAATGCAGTTTGTATAATTGAATGAAAGCATTGTGCTTGACACTTTGAATGAATGAGAGGAGCTCCATACTCATTGAATTAACAGGTGCAGTTTGGTTTATGGATTGAATGTGTGCAATTTGATTGAGACAATGTGTGAAGCTTGTGACATTGAACGAATGAGAGTAACTCAACTCATTGGATTGACAATTGCAGCCTATTTCATTGAATGAAAGTGTGCAGTTTGAATCACTAACTGTGTGAGTTAGGTTTGTTCCATTGAAACAAGAAATAAGGTTTGTTTCATTGAATCAGTGAATGTAGGTTGATGCCATGATTCAATGAATGCAGCTTGTTTCATTGAGTGAAAGCGATAAGCTTGATCCATTGAATTAATGAACGAAGATCTAAAAATTGAATTTAGACCTGCAGTCTGTATTGAATGCGTGCGGTTCGTTTCATTGAATGAATGCGTTTTGCACGTGGTATTGAATGAATGGCCGGTGCTCCACTCATTGAATTAAGACGTGCAGTGTATTTCATTGAATACAGGTTTTCTGTTTTGTTCACGAAGGAAACGTGATTTATTTTATTGTGTCGATTGATACTGATTGATTCATTGACTGAAGGATGGCAGTTTGAATCAATGATTGAATGAATGCAGTTGCTTTCATTGAATGAAAGTGTAAAGCTTGAGTCAACGAGAAAAGCTGTTTATATTAAATGAACAAGTGAAGTCTGTTTCATTTAATGAACGCATGCAGTTTGTATCATTCAATGAACGCGTGCAGTTTCCTTCATTGAATGAATGGCAAAAGCTAGATTCATTGGAACAGGACTTGCCATGTTTCTCATCGAATGAATGTTTGCAGTTTGATTCATTAATAGAATGAACGCAGTTGAATTCACTCCATAAATAAAGTGATGTTAGTACACTTAAATCAATGAATTCCATTTGATTCTTTGAATCAATGATTGAAATATGAATCAAAGAATGAATGCAGCTTGATTCATAGAATTAAAGCGTTAAGCTCGAGGTATTGAATGAAAAAGAAAAGTTCTACTCATTGAACGAACACGTGCAGTTTCCTCCATGGAGGAAATGTTTGCCGTTTCTTTGATTGAATCAATGCGTTAGGCTTGTGTCATTAAACGAATGAGTGAACCTTTACTGATTGCAGTCTGTTGCATTGAATGACCGAGTGCAGGAGGATTCACTCAATAAGTCAATTACGTTTGTTCGATTGAAACAAGGAAAGAGGTTTGATTCGTTGAATCAATTCATGATTTAATGAATGCAGTTTGTATAATTGAATGAAAGCGTTGTTCTTGTCACTTTGAATGAATGAGAGAAGCTCTATACTCATTAAATTAACAAGTGCAGTTTAGTTCATGGATTGAATGTGTGCAGTTTGATTGAGACAATGTGTGAAGCCTGTGACATTGAACGAATGAGAATAACTCTACTCATTGAATTGACAAGTGCAGCCTATTTCATTGAATGAAAGTGTGCAGTTTGAATCACTAACTGTGTGAGTTAGGTTTGTTCCATTGAAACAAGAAATAAGATTTGATTCATTGAATCAGTGATTGTAGTTTGATGCAAAGATTCAAAGAATGCAGCACACATTCAATCCATGAACCAAACTGCACCTGTTCAGTATAGAGCTTCTCTCATTCATTTAAAGTGTCAAGCACAACGCTTTCATTCAATTATACAAACTGCATTCATTAAATCATTGAATTGATTCAATGAATCACACCATATTCCTTGTTTCAATCGAACAAACATTTGTTGATTCAAATTTTTAGTGAGTCTACTGCACTCGTTCTTTCAATGAAACAGACTGCACATGTAGAGGTACTCTCGTTGGATCAATGCCTCAAAGTTAGCGCATTGATTCAATCAAACATATTGAACAAATTTAGCCCATGAAGCAAACAACACTTGTCAATTCAATGAATACAGATACTCTCACTCATTCAATGTCGCGTTCATTCAATGCACACTGCACCCATTCATTCAATGAAAGAAGCTGCACTTGTCAATGAGCTACTCTCATTCATTCCAAGCCATAGGTTTCACGCGTTGTCTCTGTCAAACTGCGCACCTTCACTCCATGAACCAAACTGGCCGCCTTAATTCAAATAGAAGAGCTTCTCTGATTCATTCAATATGTCAAGCTCACCGTTTTCATTGAATGAAACAAACTGCATTCATTGAATAATTGAATCAAATGCAATCATTCATTCAACGAACCAAACCACAATCCTTGTTTCAATGGAACAAACGTAACTGACTTATTCAGTGAATCCTCCTGCACTTGTTCATTCAATGGAACAGAGTGAAATCAGTAAAGGTTCTCTCATTCGTTTAATGACACAAGCCTAACGCATTGATTCATTCAAAGCAACTGCAAACATTTGCTCCACGGAGGAAACTGGACGTGTTCGTTCAATGAGTAGAACTTTTCTTTTTCATTCAATGTTTGCTTCATGGGCTAAATTTGTTCAATATGTTTGATTGAATCAATGCGTTAAGTTTGAGGCATTGATCCAACGAGAGTACCTCTACATGTGCAGTCTGTTTCATGGAAAGAACGAGTGCAGTAGGATTTACTAAAAATTTGAATCAACAAATGTTTGTTCGATTGAAACAAGGAATATGGTGTGATTCATTGAATCAATTCAATGATTTAATGAATGCAGTTTGTATAATTGAATGAAAGCATTGTGCTTGCCACTTTGAATGAATGAGAGGAGCTCCATACTCATTGAATTAACAGGTGCAGTTTGGTTTATGGATTGAATGTGTGCAATTTGATTGAGACAATGTGTGAAGCTTGTGACATTGAACGAATGAGAGTAACTCAACTCATTGGATTGACAATTGCAGCCTATTTCATTGAATGAAAGTGTGCAGTTTGAATCACTAACTGTGTGAGTTAGGTTTGTTCCATTGAAACAAGAAATAAGGTTTGATTCATTGAGTCAGTGATTGTAGTTTGATGCCATGATTCAATGAATGCAGCTTGTTTCATTGAGTGAAAGCGATAAGCTTGGCCCATTGAATGAATGAATGAAGATCTAAAAATTGAATTTAGACCTGCAGTCTGTATTGAATGCGTGCAGTTCGTTTCATTGAATGAATGCGTTTTGCTCGTGGTATTGAATGAATGGCCGGTGCTCCACTCATTGAATTAAGACGTGCAGTGTATTTCATTGAATACAGGTTTTCTGTTTTGTTCACGAAGGAAGCGTGATTTATTTTATTGTGTCGATTGATACTGATTGATTCATTGACTAAAGGATGGCAGTTTGAATCAATGATTGAATGAATGCAGTTGCTTTCATTGAATGAAAGTGTAAAGCTTGAGTCAACGAGAAAAGCTGTTTATATTAAATGAACAAGTGAAGTCTGTTTCATTTAATGAACGCATGCAGTTTGTATCATTCAATGAACGCGTGCAGTTTCCTTCATTGAATGAATGGCAAAAGCTCGATTCATTGGAACAGGACTTGCCATGTTTCTCATCGAATGAATGTTTGCAGTTTGATTCATTAATAGAATGAACGCAGTTAAATTCACTCCATAAATAAAGTGATGTTAGTACACTTAAATCAATGAATTCCATTTGATTCTTTGAATCAATGATTGAAATATGAATCAAAGAATGAATGCAGCTTGATTCATAGAATTAAAGCGTTAAGCTCGAGGCATTGAATGAACAAGAAAAGCACTACTCATTGAATGAGCACGTGCAGTTTCCTCCATGGAGTAATTGTGTGCAGTTTCTTTGATTACCGCATGCAGTTTGTATCTTTGAATGACCGCGTGCAGTTTCCTTCATTGAATGAATGGCAAAAGTTAGATTCATTGGAATGGGACTTGCAATGTTCCTCATCGAATGAATGTTTGCTGTTTGATTCATTAATAGAATGAATGCAGTTAAATTCACTCCATAAATGAGTGACGATTGTACACTTAAATCAATGAATTCCATTTGATTCTTCGAAGCAATGATTGAAATATGGATCAAAGAATGAATGCAGCTTGATTCATTGAGAGCATTCTCTTATTCCTCACATAAGCGTAAAATGCCTTTGTGTTCTCCCTAATCCGTTCTGCCTGGCTTTCTCGCGCCCCTTCCTTGCTCACCTCAGACCATTTTTGAGCTCCTTCCTTGCCTGTCTATAATCCTCTAGAGCTGAACTTGACCCTAGGTTCCTCCACCTGTGTTCTCTTCATTAAACACAGAGAGTCAAATTCTTTATATCAGATGCAGCATCTGCTGTTCTCTATATTATACACAGGGACTGCTGTTGTCTAGATGAAACATATGGACTGCTGTTCACAATATTTTACACGGGGACTACTGGTCTTAATATTGTGCACGTGGAATGCTGTTCTCTAAAAGAGACACAGGCACTGCTGTTCTCTAAAATAGACAGAGGGACTGCTGTTCTCTATACTGTACACAGGGAATGCTGTTCTCTATAATGTACACAGACACTGGCATTTTCTCTATTATACAGAGATGATTGTTCTCTGTATTAAATGCAGGGATTAATGTTCTTTATATTAGACATAGCATCTGCTATTCTCTATATTATACACAGGGACTGCTGTTCTTGTCATTGTTCACAGAGAGTGCTTTTCTCTATATTAAACATAGTTTCTGCTGTTCTCTAGAATACATATATGTACTGTTGACCTCTGTATAAGACACAGGGAATGCTCTTCTCGACATAATACATATGAACTGCTGTTCTTTATATTGTGCACAGGCCTGCTGTTGTCTGAAATAGACACAGGGACTGCTGCTTTCTGTATTTTCCAGAGGGACTGCAGTTCTCTATATTATATATATAGAGAACTGAAGGGCTTATGCCCGAAACATCGATTTTCCTGCTTGTTGGATGCTGCCTGACCTGCTGCGCTTTTCCAGTGAAGGCGGGCATAAACCGCCCCGTGTTTAACGTGGAGCAAGGCCCACATCGGGAAAACCAGCAGTATCCATTTTAAGCCAGCAGTATCCATTTTAAAGCAAACAGTATTCATTTTCAGACAGCAGCTGCCAGCCCGACCACGTGATCGGGAGAAGGGGACCCAAAGACAGATCCAAATACACACCAGACCAGACACTCGTCAGGACTCCAGACAATGGTCATGACTCACAGATCGAAACCCACCTTATAACCTCGTCAAGGTCCCAACTGACACACACCCATAACCTGATCATGCAAAACAGTCCTACACAATAGGATGAACCTATCAGACACTTTGGAAGTAACAAAGGGGGATGTTAGCCTCCAGCCCTCACGGAGAGACAAGCAGATAGCACCCCGACCCATTCACATAAAGATAAACAGCACACCTTTTGTGTATGCTGCCGACTCTCCGAGGACGGCAGGAATCTTGACATTCACACATACTCCAGCCATGAGTACCACCATTCACACTCATTCATACCCAATCTCCTACATCCTGACTCATGAAGTATATAACTTGTAACATCGCACGGGAAACGTTAGAGCGATCGAGATTCAAACCTCGGTTGGTCTCCGCCGGCGTTACATACTTCAATAAAGTTACCAATTGTCGAACCCCAGTCTGGGCTCGGACTGAGATCATTTCATCCTCGCTAACAATTGGGGGCTTCGTCCTGGTTAACAACGGCTGCTGGATCCCTGCGACGGCATTGGGTGAGTATCTTTACTCTTTTACTTCTCGTGTAAAAGTCTCCCAGTGCCCCGCAAGGGACTTCACTGCCGGCCGTTATCTGAACCTGTAAACAGAGTGGGGTCCGGCTGTCAGGTAACGACAGAGTACTCTTTAAAATTGCGTGTGTGTGCCTGTGTGAGTGATCCTTCGCGGTTGGGGGATTGGGGTCGTGATGCACTGGTAACGATGTGCATGAGACTGTTTTGATTTTTGTTTACTGTCATTTATTGGTGACGTGCTCTAGTGACTGATGGACTGAATTTCCCTGGACCAACGACTTTAGGTACGAGAACCCGACAGATTTGACCCCCTGCGTAAAACACCGACAACCAAAGCCTTCCTGGATAACCTCTGCGGTGGGAATTTAGGGGATCCCATTGTACGTTGAGCCTGGTTTTATTAAATTTTGGCGCCATTCCTTGAGTCCGCGGTCGGGTCTGGAAGGCCTACGCGCGCGACAAGATGGGAAGTCCTCCAAACCAGCCCGACGAGCGGAGCCTCTGGGTCACGCTTTCGCCCATTGCCTCCGCAGTCCCGGGTGATGGCCTCTGTGGGATTAGCGCGGAGATGTCTGAGTTCACACCCCCACCCCTGCACGCGGGCCCCTGGTTCATGCCCGGTGCCGGTGGGTACACACGGCCGCTGAACTTCAGGTGGTGAGAGAAAGACTCACGAGTTTTGTTTTTAGGTTGCGCGCCCTGGTACAGGCCCGCGCCTCACCCTTTTTATTTTATTGTTGTTTTTTCTGTGTCTGTGCTCACGCCGTTCCCCCCTTGCACACAGGCCCCTGGTTCACACCCAGTATTCGCGGGGCACGCACGGTCGTTGGGCGTTAGGCGATGAGAGTGAGACTCACAGTAACCCAGGGTCGTGCGATCGGATATAGACACGCGCCCCGTTTGTACCTGACCCACACTTGCCTTCGTCGACCCGGCGGCTAGGGTCCGATTTCAGGGAGTGGGCTCCCCGACTGGGAGGTGGATAAGTTAGCGCCAGTTACATCTCTCGCGCTCCTACGCTGATAGTTTTGTAATTTTCAAGTCCTCTTTCCATTTAGCCCGCTGCGCACGCTCCCCCGCACCATGGCTGACTGCGCGGCCGGCGATTTAGAATAGGGGCCAGAAGGCTCGCTTATTCGTTTCATAGCCGACGAGAATAAAAAGGTCATCAAGGCTATGCTGCGAGCGAGCTGGCGCATGTTAGGCTCGTTAGCAAGGTCCAACTATACATACAAGATAAGCAGAAACAGGCCTCAGATCACCTCGAAGCCCAGGTGCTTACCAACCGTACGATCCTACCGACATTATCTGAGCCTCCAAGCACCCCGCCGTCCCCCACCTGGGACTGGGAGGGGCTCGTGGATAACACAGGCCCCCGGGAATCACACGCAAGCCTAGCTCGCGCTGCCCCGGTTAAAGTTGAATATAGCCCGGGGGTGGAGAGAGGGGGAGACCAGTGTCCCAAACCCACAACCCCCGCCTTAAAATGACATACGTCTCCTTAACCCCGGGTGATAGCATGAAACTCCTGGACAGGCTCCCCACCCTGAAGCCCCGCCACAACAATACTGAATTTTGGCAGCGGCTTAGGGAGATGCAGACCTGCCACAACATCCAAAATAGGAACGTGGCCGGTCTGGTCCGGACCAAACTCCCGGAGAACCTATGCTCCAAGCTCCAACCCGTGCACCAGAATGGGTCCTGGTGCGCCAACCTCAGCGACACCCGTTGCAAGCAGGAGGCCGCCCTTGCGGACTTTTAGGCCAATGTCAGCGAGGCCCTCAACCACACGCCGGTCGACTGGAATGGCATTGTGGCCGTCACCCAGAAACCCGGCGAGAGTACTCAGGAATATGGGGTCCGTAAGTTCGAGGCCTTCCATCCCCGATGCTGACAGGCAGAACCCCGCATTTATCCAGCTATATAAGGATGTGTTAGGCCCCACACACCAGGCTGTCCTCCGGACAGGCCTGGTACCTTACGTCTCTTTCACGGAGCTTGAGAATTGGGTCATGTCCCTCGATAACCAAGCCCCGGCCACCGTTGCGGCAATTTTGACTCCCGAGCCGCTCGTTTGCTACCGCTGCAGAGAGATGGGTCACTACAAGTTTAACTGCCCGCTCTCCTTCCGACGCCCCGGAGACCCCAACTTGGGAGGGGGTGGTCCCGGCCAGTGCAGGGACAACCCGGGTCAGCACCGGGGCCATTCCCCACCGCGGCATGCCCACCGTTGGCGCCCCTCGCGCCCCAGTGAACAGGGAACCCCTGAGCAGGGAACCAATGGTGACCCACGGCCGCAAAAACCCCACAAACCCCGCAGCCCTAGCCCGAAGCCTTCCGCCCACAACTGGGATCAGCTCAGTCGCGGGCAGCTGCTCGAGATCTTACACCTACTCGCCCGGCATAAGGACTGAGTAGCGTCGGCCCCCGCCGAGGGAGCCGACCCCCGTATCTAGGTTTCTGCATCGCTTAGGGGCCGCCGATGCAACATTTTGATAGATACGGGGGCGTCAGTCTCCTTCACTGACCTCGACCTCCCCTCCACCCATCACTCCATTTCCATCACGGGGGTGGGGGGAAGCTCGGTTGTGGCCACCCTCCTGGAGATCGATGACATTCTACTCCCCGTCCACTTCTGGGTTTGCCCGAAATTGGAAGGGACAATCCTGGGCATTGACCTGCTGGGCGAACTGGGAGCGGTGGTGGACACGTTCCACCGGCGCCTCCTATGGACGTCCCGCAAATCCCATAAGAGCGCCCTTGAAGATAGATGGGTCCCCACTAGATTGGTCACTGCACTCGCGCCCTGCGTCCCTATCACTCGGGACTGGACCGGGGATGGCGCCTTCGGAACAGTCTGCCAGTTGGTTCCGGAGGTCTGGGCTACGAGCAAGCAGGACTGCGGCCTTGTCCGTTCCCCTCCCGAGCGGATACTCGGCCTTGCACACCCCCCGCATCGACAGTATCCGATCAAACCCGAGGCACTGCGCGCCACGGAGACCATTGTAGCTGAACTCACCAGCCGTGGTGTCTTGCGACCCGCGGTGTCCACCACCAACTCCCCCATATGGCCAGTCCGTAAGCCGGATGGGAGCCATCGGCTCACCATCGATTATACTGCACTCAACCGGGTCACACCCAAAGAGCACCCCATTGTTGCCAGCCTGTCCACCATCTTTAACGGCCTAGAGCCTTCCCACTGGATCTTTACGGTCCTGGACGTGGCAAATGGCTTCTGATCCATCCCGCTGCACCCTGACTCTCAGAACAAGTTTGCCTTCACGCTGCGAGACAGGCAATACACATGGACCTGGCTGCCACAAGGCTTTCACAACAGCCCCAACATTTTCCACAGGGTCATGAGTCGGACCCTCGACGAATGCGACCTATCCCTTTCTCTAGCACCCTCTTGCAGTACGTGGACGACCTCCTGATTGCATCCACGGAAGCACGCTCCCACCTGGGAGCCCTGACCACCATCCTGTGCACCCTCGCCTGGGCAGGTTTTAAAATCAGCCCCACAAAGGCCCAGATCGGCCTGGCCACAGTCCGATACCTGGGCCACGACATTAGCCAGGGCAGCAAGACCCTGCCTCCCGATCGTAAGTTGGCCATCGCCGACATGCCACGGCCAGACACGCTCAGGGGAATCCGCCGCATTATGAGCCTTTTCAACTACTGCCGCGCCTTCATAGCACATTTCACCACCATCGCTGAGCCCATCCAGCGTCTGGTAAAGGGGGTATAGGCCCCGGGACAGAGCGGGTGGAGTGGAGCCCCGAGCAAGACGATACCTACCTCAAGCTAAAAACCCACCTCCTCTGTGCCCCGGCCCTGTGCCTTCCCGACATCTCTAAGCCCTTTCATGTCTTTTATAGCCTGGAAGGGGGGTTCTATACTGCCGTGGTTACCCAACTCTCCAGGGACCGCATGAAGACTCTACTAAGGAGTCCCCGGTCGTGTGTGGGATGCACTGCTGCGGGGCCGCACTTGACTGCGCCGCGTGGGTGGTCCCTGTGTTCGAGCCGGTTCTCATGTCTGGTCAGATCATCCTGCACACCGGACACACTATAGTGGAGTTCCTGAATACAGGACGCCTCCGAACCGTCTCTGACGCCCGTAGGGCAACCTGGGAGGCAGTCCTCCTCCCCGGGGACAAATCCATTAGAATAGTTAGGGACACGGGAATGAACCCCGCGGACGGGATTATAACTGTAGGGGAACCCCACCACTGCCAGGCCATCGTGGATTCAGCTGAGGAGGACTATGTTGCCGATATCTCGGACCCCGACCTGGTCCTATACGTTGACGGCTCACGCCGGTTGGTTGAGGGGTCGTACCGGACGGGTTGAGCAGTGGTTGACGACACCAGGACCACCTGAGAACAGGGGACATTTAACGGCGAGACCTCAGCCCAAGTCACAGAGCTGGTCGCCCTCACGGCAGCACTCTGCATGGGGGCGGGCAAGCGGGTGAATATTTTCACCGACAGCCAGTACGCTTTTGGGGTAGTCCATGGCTACATGACAGCATGGAGCCGCCGGGGTTTCGTCATGGCCAGCAGCGGCCAGATAAAACACGAGAACACAGTCCATGATTCAGTGGCGGCAGCGCGCCTTCCCCTGCTCACAGCCGTTGTAAAAATCAAGGCACACCAGCGGGCCACCACCGCTGATCAGTTAGGGAATATTGGGCCGACCAGGCCACCAGGCTGCCGCAGGTGCCCCTCTACCCCCCGTACGCGCTGCGCCTGTGAATGAAGTCCGGGACGTTAACGTCCTGGACGTCCAGAATGGCGCTCAGCCCGAGGAAAGGGAGGACTGGAGGGCAAGGGGCACGATCCCCGACCCGAATGGGGTATGGCGCCACGACGGAAAGGTAGTGGCCCCCGCAGCCAACAGAACAACCCTGATACAGCTACATCACGAGCCTGACCACGCAGGCCGGGAGGGGACACTCGCGAGGCTGCAGACTGACTGCTGGTGGCCCGGACTTGGCCGCGACGTGGCCAAGCACTGCCGCCGGTGCATTGTCTGCGCCCAACATAACCCAGGGAGGCCCTTGCGCATTCAACCACCAACCACAGCCTAACAGGCCCTGGGAGAACCTCTAGGTCGACATCACATGACCCTTGCCCGCCAGCCGCGGCAAGAAGTACTGCCTGGTCATAGTCGTCCACTTCACGCGCTGGGCAGAGGCTTTCCCGACACGGGACTGCACATCAGCCACTGTTGGCAGAATCGTGGCATTCGACATCTTTCCGCGATGGTGGGTCCCCCTCCAGATTGACTCAGACCAGGGAACACATTTCACGGGACGCGCGATGAAACTGGCCTGCCGCCTCCTGGTTATCCATGTTTCCTTACACCTCCAGAGTTCGGGCATGGTCAAACGCATGGACGTCCCGCCCTGCATTCTAATGCGCCTCAGAGACACCCCGTGCCGTCCATTGGCCTCACTCCCTTCGAACTCATGACGGGCAGGGCCATGCGACTACCCGAGACTGTCATCGAAAGGGGTGAGGACATGGCCCCACTTAGGGATAGGATGGCCCCTTACATCAGACAGCTAGACGCGCAGCTGCGGGCCCTCAGACAGACCACCGTAATGAACAGGACATCAGGGACCTAACGAAACAGTAGCAACAACCGCCTCCCAAACCCCTCCCGGGCGTTGGGGACAAAGTCCTGGTCTGGGCCCCCGACCGGCCCGGCTTTGCCCCTCGGTGGTGGGGGCCGCACGAGATCATCCTCACCACTGACACCTGCGCCTGCATCGATATGAAGGGGAAGGGCAGGTGGAAACATTGGTACCAACTTAAACCTTTCCCCAGGGCCCGACTGGATGCACGACAAAGTGAGGCCAATGTGAGGAGTGGCCGGAACATCGGCCCAGCCACCTGACTGGCAGCCACACCGACTTATCCCCCCTGGTTCCCTGACCGGGAATCGCCCCACTCACCCGCACTCGCCCGACACGCCTGACGGGATTTTAACACTTTCTCCTCTTAGAGCAACAGTAGTGGACCGGTCCGGGAGGGCGGGGGGGGGGGGGGGGGCGCAGAACACATGTACGTTTACTAATCATACACCCTGACGAGGGTGTCTCTCTCTCTCCCTTTCTCTTTTTTTCACAGATCATGTCCCACCGGTGCACCGTCCCCCACATCCTCCTCTTCGCCATAGGACTCATACCCCCTTCGTCCGGAGCTCCAGACAACTTCTACCACCATGGCGTTGCCTTCAACTCATCCAGTGCTATCTGCATCCCTGCGAGGGATAAGCCTGACGAGGTCATTTTTCAACGCCGGACTGGAGGTCCTCCAGGAAATACAGACAATCTGCCTACTCTGCACATCGGAGCACGACCCACGACCAACCTGCCTACCACGTACAGACACTATGGACCTGCGGGGAGTGCATGTTCGGAACGATGTGCGTTGTGCCAGACAACCTCGCCTCGGCCCCCGTCTTCGACGCGTTCGCGATACGGGACCTGTCCGTTTGCGGTACTATGAGCCGACCAATGCCCCTGTGTTTCTCTATATTTGTGTTTCTCACCCCCCCAACCTCAGCACCAACAACCATGACTCCCGAGATACTACCGTGCCCCTCTCTGAGGCCAGGGCCCGCGGGGGGACTGGTACTATTGGAGGAGGGGGAAGTCCTTTATGATAACGTCCGACACGAGGTCATGCCCGTGCTGGTCAATATATCGGGCATCCGGGTACCGGAATATTGCACAGCACAGGTATGCAACCTATACACCATGATGTGAACAGAGGTGATAGAGAGGGCTATAGATGCCATGGGGGCAACCCACTATCGAACCGACATACACAACACACAATGACGCAGACGGGACATTATCAGTGACGCCCTCACAGGACTCAACACAGGAACATCCGTGGTAAACTCCCTAGATATTAGATTAGATTAGATTACTTACAGTGTGGAAACAGGCCCTTCGGCCCAACAAGTCCACACCGACCCGCCGAAGCGCAACCCACCCATACCCCTACATTTACCTGGCACATGGCACATATCCAGGGCCTGAACAAGAAAGTCAAACAACCAAAAGGAGTGATGAGAGACCTGTTAGCAAGATCCCTCACACACCAGGCAGAACAGGCATTTCTGGGGGAAGAGGGAGCACACATTCAGCTCGACGGCATTGCAGTCCTGGAGACACATGCTCACACCATCAACCGCCTTATTGATCGGGAAAGGGAGAACACGGCTCACATTCAGGAGGGGCAGCTGTGCCATGCGTATGGCCTGTGGATGGTAACCCAGATCCGACACAACCTGGATCAGATACAAAGAGGGGAGGTGCCCGACTGGATCGATAGAACCAAACTGGCCTCACTCACTGGACGCTCCGGGCCGCTAGATAGCCGGACCCTGAAGGGAATGACCTGGGTGTACCCAGTGATTCCCAACTGTGAGGTCAGTGAGGCAACGGGAGTCAGGATGGTCCTCATGATCCCAGTGGTCACCCCGGGGTCTGGGCCATTTCCCCTGTTACACATCGAAAACATTGGAGTAATACGGGAAAACACATCCCTCAAATATATTTTGGCACATGACACAGCCATCTCCCGAGACGGTGCTGTGTACAGGGTGCTGCTTGCAGGCTGCAAACGGCAAGGGGCAATCACAATCTGCCCCCACTCCTTATGGCGAGTGAAACAGCGGAGTGCGGGTTCAACAGTACACAGGGCTGCACCCTTGAGATCGAACCCACGGGCCCCCACTTCACTAGGGCAGGATATGGTGGCAGGGGACAATATTGTGTCTCTACCCTTGAAACGTCTTTCTGGTTCAACGGACTGCAATGCCCGATTCCCCAGCACGAATTCTGCTTTACCCCTAGGTGCCCAGTGACGATTGGACAAGCCCATATCTCGGCGGTCCGACGTCAGGACCCCGAGTCTATACAGCCCGCCGATAAATTCTGGAACAACCTTAGGGAGTACCAGGAGCCCGAACAAGCCCCCATCCCGCATTTGGCCGAGATCTTGCGGGAACTTAGGACCCGGGTGGGACACTCAGTAAAACTACACCATCAATTACAAGCCCATATCAAAGATCTAGAGGAGGATGCAGAGACAGCTCTGCAGACCCAGGGCTGGGCTCAGAGGGTTTGGAACTGGGGCCTAAATGTCAACATACACTCCTGGGTCATAATCATCTCCCATGCCATCGTGGGGGTACAGCTACTGATAGCTCTGGCCTGGCTCCTGGTGGCATGACATTCATGCCGCCAACATAGGAAACGAAAGGTCAGAAAGGCCATGCTTCACGTAATAGACTCCTGGCGAGTAATCAGACACCACGAGGTCACAGGGCTCGAACTAATGTAACCATCTCCCGGGACTATCCAAAGGCCCCATGACTGCAGCATGATGGCCAGCGGAATGTACCGGGCGGGGTAGCAGCTTTTAAGATGTCGGCTTCGGGGGTGTGTACGTGGCCAACCCCTTGCCGAAAGGGGGGACTGAAGGCGGGTCCGTGTTTACCGTCGAGCAAGGCCCACATCGGGAAAACCAGCAGTATCCATTTTAAGCCAGCAGTATCCATTTTAAAGCAAACAGTATTCATTTTCAGACAGCAGCTGCCAGCCCGACCACGTGATCGGGAGAAGGGGACCCAAAGACAGATCCAAATACACACCAGACCAGACACTAGTCATGACTCCAGACAATGGTCATGACTCACAGATCGAAACCCACCTTATAATCTCGTCAAGGTCCCAACTGACACACACCCATAACCTGATCATGCAAAACAGTCCGACACAAAAGGCAAACACCAAACAAACAGGATGAACCTAACAGACACTTTGGAAGTAACAAAGGGGGGAGGGGGGTGCTCGCCTCCAGCCCTCACGGAGAGACAAGCAGATAGCACTCGGACCCATTTACATAAAGATAAACACCTTTTGTGTATGCTGCCGACTCTCCGAGGACGGCAGGAAGCTTGACATTCACACATACTCCAGCCATGATTACCACCATTCACACTCATTCATACCCAATCTCCTACATCCTGACTCATGAAGTATATAACTTGTAACATCGTGCGGGAAACGTTAGAGCGATCGAGATTCGGACCTAGGTTGGTCTCCGCCGGCGTTACATACTTCAATAAAGTTACCGATTGTCGAACCACACTCTGGGTTCGGACTGAGATCATTTCATCCACGCTAACTGTCATTAAATTGGAGCAGGTTCAGAAGAGATTTGCCAGGATGGTGATGGGAATAAGGAGAGGCTGGATAGGCTGGGTCGTTTTTCACTGGACTGTAGGAGGTTGAGGCGTGACCTTATTAGAGGTTTATAAAATCATGAGGGGTCTAGGTAATGTGAACAGCAGGTGCCTGTTCCAGGAGGGGATGCGATTCAAGAGTGGGCTGCAAAAGTTTACAGGTGAGGGGAGAAAAGGATTTAAACAGACATTAGGGAATTTTTATCAATTTTTTACACCGAGTTGGTTAACGTGTTGAATGAACCTCCAGAGATGTTGTAGCTGTGAATACGATTACAACTGCTGGGGAGCACGGTGGCTCAGTGGTTCACACTGCCCCCTCATAGCGCCAGGGACACGGGTTCAAGTCCAGCTTGCAGCGACTGGCTGTGTGGACTTTGCACATTCTCCCTGCGTCTGTGTGGGTATCCTCCCACGAGTAAGTTGGCCATGCTAAATTGCCCATACTTTTCAGGGATGTATGTTGGGTGTATTAGTGTGGAGTAAACATAGGAGAATGGATCTGGGTGGATTTGTTGGGCAATGACCATTGGAGTGCCACAAGGATCGGTGCTGGGCCTTCGACTTTTTGTCATTTACATAAATGAGGTACAGTTAGTAAGTTTGCAGATGACACCAAAATTGGAGGTGTAGTGGACAGCAAAGAGGGTTACCTCAGATTACAATATGATCTTGATCTGATGGGCCAATGGGCTGAGAAGTGGCAGATGGAGTTTAGGTCAGATAAATGCGAGGTGCTGCATTTTGTGAAAGCAAATCTTAGCAGGACTTATACACTTAATGGCAAGGTCCTAGGGTGTGTTGCTGAACAAAGATACCTTGGGGTGCAGGTTCATAGCACCTTGAAAGTGGAGTCACAGGTAGATAGGATAGTGAAAAAGGCGTTTGGTATGCTTTCCTTTATTGGTCAGAGGACTGAGTGCAGGAGTTGGGATATCATGTTGTGACTGTACAGGACATAGGTTAGACCACTGTTGGAATATTGCATGCAGGTCTGGTCTCCTTCCTATCAGAAATATGTTGTGAAACTTGAAAGGATTCAGAAAAAAATTACAAGGATGTTGCCTGGGTTGGAGGATTTCAACTATAGGGAGAGGTTGTTTTCCCTGGAGCGTTGGATACTGAGGGGTGACCTTATAGAGGTTTTCAAAATTATGAGGGACATGAATAGGATAAATAGGCATTTTTTTCCCCCGGGGTCAGGGAGTCCAAAACTAGAAGGCATAGGTTTAGGGTGAGAGGGGAAAGATATAGAAGAGACCAAAGGGGCAACTTTTTTCACGCAGAGGGTGGTACGTGTATGGAATGAGCTGCCAGAGGATGTGGTGGAGGCTCGTACAATTGCAACATTTAAGAGGCATTTGGATGGGTATATGAATAGGAAGGGTTTTGAAGGATGTGGACCGGGTGCTGGCAGGTGGGACTCGATTGGGTTGGGATATCTGGTCGGCATGGATGGGTTGGACTGAAGGATCTGTTCCCATGATGTACATCTCTATGACTCTGACTCTAAATGGCCAGTTTCCATGCCATAGGGATTGCACGAGAAAGTCATTTGGACAGGTACCTAATAGGAAATGTTTGGATGCATATAGACCAAGGGGAGGTAGGTGAGATTAACTTAGTTTGGAATTATGGTTGACATGGGTTGATTGGACACAGGATCTGTTTCTGTGCTTTTTAACATTACAAATCCAATTCTCGCTATCTCTACATTCCTCCCTCTTCACATCTCTGCCTATCACTGTCACCTCATCCAGCCTCACAACTCTTCCTTATCTCTAATAATTCCTCTCCAGCCTCAGAACCCTCCCTAACTCTAATCCCCTCCAGTCTCTCAAATCTCTGCTACATGTGCCTTTCTTTGATTCCAGCCTTGAGGATACCCCATTTTTATTTCTCACTTAATGATGGCCCTTTCAGTTTCCTGCGCCGAGCTCCAGAATTCCTCCTAAACCTCTCCATTGCACTTTCCTCCCAAACACATTGACCAATCATGTGTCATCTATTCTAATATCATCTTTTCTGACCTGGTTTCAAAGGTGGCCTATCATATTCCTATATTAAGTGTCTCGAGGTTTACAGCACAGAAAAAGGCTCTGTGGGCCATTGAGTCTGTGACAGTAAATAAAACTACCACCTAACTATCCTAATCCATTTTCCAATACTTGGTCCATCGCGTTATCTGTCTTGGCATTGCAAGCGTAAACCTAAATATATCACAAATGTTGTTGGGATTTCTGTGTCTCCCACCCTACCAGGCAGTGAGGTTTAGTACAACTATTGCTCGATGATAATATCATCCACAGGAACACAGAGCAACTGGGTCTGTGCAAAACAGATCACCCACACATTGGGAAGGATGGCAGGGTCCCTTGGAGGGGGGCATAGGAAATTTACCAGGATGGTTCAAAGAATGGGAGATTTTAGTAGGTGTTTTGGATTTGTTTTACACTATTCATTTTTATGATATTGGTGTTGCAGATACATAGAAAATATCGATCTACGATAGAGGCTCTCTCCTACTCAACCTCTCCCCTTGCCTGGGTTGTGCTATCCTTCAGGTTAAACCAGCACCAGCCATCTCTCCCTAATGAGAGAGCAGCCCTATGGTCTGGGAGGACACTGCTGACTTTACCTTTTACACAGTGATGTCACTGTGCCTCGGGGATGGGGAGAGGGAATGCTGAAGGTGGTGGATGGGACACCACTCAGGCACAGTGCTTTGTCCTGGTGGATGGTCACTTTCTTTAATATTGTTGGGAGCTGCACTGATGTAGGCAAGTGGAGAATGTTCCAACACAATCCTGATGTGTACCTTATAGAGAGCAAACAGATAGTGGGGAATCAGGGGTTTGGGGAAACTGAGATCGTTCTCCTTGGAGCAGGGGAAATTGAGGAGAGCTGTGACAGAGGGGTTTACAAAAGTTTCACATTATAATAATAAACCTTACACCCATCAGCTCATTATAGAAGGATTACCCAAAATGTAGCACCTCGCATTTAGCTGAATTAAACTCCATCTACCACTTT
The DNA here is from genome assembly GCF_020745735.1 of Hemiscyllium ocellatum. Lineage (NCBI taxonomy): Eukaryota > Metazoa > Chordata > Chondrichthyes > Orectolobiformes > Hemiscylliidae > Hemiscyllium > Hemiscyllium ocellatum. Next base: position 119,061 of record NW_026869320.1, read on the forward strand.
TCAGCCCAATGGCCCATCTGGTCAAGATCCTGTTGTAATCTGAGGTAACCCTCTTTGCTGTCCATTACACCTCCAATTTTGGTGTCATCTGCAAACTTACTAACTGTACCTCTTATGCTCACATCCAAATCATTTGTGTAAATGACAGAAAGTAGAGGGTCCAGCACCGATCCTTGTGAGACTCCACTATCACAGGCCTGCAGTCTGAAAAACAACCCTCCACCACCACCCTCTGTCTTCTACTTTTGAGCCAGTTCTGTATCCAAGTGGCTAGTTCTCCCTGTATTCCATGAGATCGAACCTTGCTAATCAGTCTCCCATGAGGAACCTTGTCGAACGCCTTACTGAAGTCCATATAGATCACATCTACTGCTCTGCCCTCATCAATTTTCTTTATTACTTCATCAAAAAACTCAATCAACTTTGTGAGACATGATTTCCCATGCACAAAGCCATGTTAACAATCCTGAATCAGTCCTTACCTTTCCAGATATATGTACATCCTGTCCTTCAGGATTCCCCCCAACAACTTGCCCACCACCGAGGTCAGGCTCACCGGTCTATAGTTCCCTGGCTTGTCTTTACTGCCCTTCTTAAACAGTGGCATAACATTAGCTAATCTCCAGTTCTCCGGCACCTCACCTGTGACTATCGATGATACAAATATCTCAGCAAGAGGCCCAGCAATCACTTCTCTAGTTTCCCACAAAGTTCTCGGGTACACCTGATCAGGTCGTGGGGATTTATCTACCTTTAACTGTTTCCAGACATCCAGTACGTCCTCCCCTGTAATCTGGACATTTTGTAAGATGTCACCATCTATTTCCTTACAGTCTATATCTTCCATATCCTTTTCCACAGTAAATACTGATGCAAAATATTCATGTAGTATCTCCCCCATTTTCTGTGCTGATCTTTGAGGGGCCTTATTCTCTCCCTAGTTACCCTTTTGTCCTTAATATATTTGTAAAAATCCTTTGGATTCTCCTTACTTCTATTTGCCAAAGCTATCTCATGTCCCCGTTTTGCCCTCCTGATTTCCCTCTTAAGTATACTCCTACTTTCTTTATACTCTACGGATTCACTCGATCTATGCTGTCTGTACCTGACATATGCTTCCTTCTTTTTCTTAACCAAACCCTCAGTTTCTTTGGTCATCGAGGATTCTCTATACCTACTAGCCTTTCCTTTCACCATGACAGGAATATACTTTCTCTGGATTCTTGCTATCTCATTTCTGAAGGATGGTCACTAAGACTGTTTCTTTAGCTCTGTTGAAATCGGCATAATGAAGAAGCAAAGGGTGGGTTGAAAATGGCAATGATCGGCTTTCGTAGGTTGATGTTTGTTAGAGTTTGTATCGACAGTATAAATGTTTGAGCACTTATTCAAGGGCATGCAGTTAGCTGCTAGAGGAAGTGATGGGGGCTGGTACAATTACGACATTTAAAAGACATCAGGATGAGTATGTGAGTAGGAAAGGTTTAGATGGATATCAGACAAGTGCTAGCAAATGGAATGAAATGAGATGAGAATTTCTGGTTGGTATGGACGAGTTGGACAGGAGGGTGTGTTTCCAAGCTGTGCATCTCTGTGACTCTGTGCCTCTGAATAGTCTATTGCAGAGAGTTTCTGACAGGGCTTGGTTTGTGTGTCTCTCTCATGCTTCCTCAGAAACTGCAATCCCTATGTCTCCAAATTTCCACAAGACTAAGAAATAGGTAGAAGAGGGTCAGTAATGAGGGAATGCTGCACTGTCGGAGGGTCAACACTGAGGGAGTGCTGCACTGTCAGACGGTCAGTACTGAGGGAATGCTGCACTGACAGAGGTTCAGGACTGAGGGAGCATTGCACTGTCAGAGATTCAGTACTGATGGAGTGCTGCACTCTCAGAGGGTCAGTACTGAGGGAGTGATTCAGTGTGAAAGGATCAGTGCTGAGGGAGTGCTGCACTGTCAGAGGGTAAGTACTGATGGAGTGCTGCACTGACAGAGGGTCAGTACTGAGGGAGTGCTGCACTGTCAGAGGATCAGTTTGAGGGAGGGATGCACTGTCTGAGGGTCAGGACGGAGGAAGCACTGCAATGTCAGAGGGTCAGTTCTGAGGGAGTGATGGACTGTCAGAGGGTCAGTTTGAGGGAGGGCTGCACTGTCAGAGAGTCAGCACTGTGGGAATGCTGCACTCTCAAAGAGTCAGTGCTGACTGAGCACAGCACTGTCTTGTGGTCTAACAAAAGTACTAAATTGTTCAGTACTTTTCTGCATCTGTCCCTGCTCAGCAATGATTCCCGCGTCCAGATTCCAGGGACTGTATTCAAACAGACGGCCTTCATTTGGTTATTGAACCTGAAGAGCTTCCACGCTCTTCTCCCAGGGTTGGAGTTTTCGTTTCGCGTGACTGACCTGTCAGCTCTTAGGGATATTTTCATGCTTCAGGGCAGAGGTTTATTCCTCAGCTTCCGTGTGCTCATCCCAAATGAATCCCACTGTCCCACACCCAGCAGAGTCGTGTGTTCATTATTTCTGAGCTTCCCAATGCTAATCCACATCCAGAATGACATCCCACACTCCTCCAAATCATTTCGGAGGCTAATTGCCTGGCAGAGAGGAATGCTAAGAGAGGAAATAAAAATCTGAAAGGACTTTACAGTTACATTAAGGGTGAATTGATAATGAGAGAAAGAGTAGGTTGTGGAACACAGTGAGAGTTTGTACATGGACCCAAAGGGTGTAGTGAATTCTGTCAGTGCTCATTGGGACAGGGCTGATATGAAATCTTGGAGATGCTCTGTGATACGGTTAAATGAATGAGCATGTATATATAGAGAGAGATGGTTCTCAGTGGTCTGATCTTCTTAAAACTCGATAAATCTCCAAAGACGGTAGAAATCTATCTCAGTTTACCGAATGAGGTGATGGAGGAAGTAGCAGGTACGCTTACAAACATTTTCAAATCCCCTCTGGCCACAGGAGAGGGGTCGTCGGACTGGCCACGTGGTACTGTTATTCAAGAAGGAGCATGGGATATACCAGGCAACTACAGACTAGTCAGGCTAATATCGTGGGTAGGACGACTGTTGGAAGCAATTTTGGGAGATAGAATTAATCAGCATTTAAAGAGCCTGGTGTTCATGAACAACAGTCAGAATGGTTCTGTTAAGGGGAGGTCAGGTCTGACCAATGGGATTGCACTTTTTAAGGAGGTGATCAGGTGTGTAAATAAGGGCAATGTTTTCCTGTCGTACACTTGGAGGTCACTTAGGCTTTTATCAGGACCCATACTGGAAACTGATAGTGAACATAAAAAAACTCAACATCCAAGGAATTTGGCACAGAATGCTGAGTGGGAGGAAGCAGACAGTGATGGCCCAATTAGAAATCCCTGTCCATTCCTGTCTCACAGAAGTTACTGTTGGGTGTCCTGCTGATGTGGCTGATAGAAAAAATTTTAGATATGAATGGTTAATCAGTGGGTTGATGAATGATATGAAGATTGGTGGGGTGATCAATACTGAGGAGGATAGCCTTAGGTTACAGAAGGATGGAGATGGCCTTGTCAGATGGACTGATCCGTGGCAACGGGTGAGGTGCCTGAAGGCTGGAGGGTGATTAATGATGTGCCATTATTGAAGTAAGGCTGTAAGGTACAGCCATTGAACTATGGAGCTATGACTCTGATGGAAGTAGTGGGTAAGCTGTTGGAGGGCATTCTGAGAGACAATTTACATGCATTTGGAAAAGCAAGAATTGGTTAGGCATGGTCAGCATGGCTTGTGGAAATGGCTTGTCCAATTTGATTGAGTTTTTGAAGGGTTGACTGAGAAGATAGATGAGAAGGTTTCACATGGGAGACTGCTTAGTAATAGGTTAGATGACATGACATGCAGAGAGAGAGGACAGCACAGTGCCTCAGTGGTTAGCACTGCTTCCTCACAGCACCAAGGATGCAACTTTGATTCTAGCTCCCGGCCACTCTCTGTGTGAAGTTTACACATTCTCCCTGTATCTGTGGGTTTCCTCCAGGTGCTCCAGTTTCTACCCACAATCCAAATATGTGCAGTTTAGGTCGGGTGGCCATGGGAAATTCAGAATTACAAGGATGGAATAGAGAGTTTGAGCGTAGGTGGGATGCTTTTCAGGCAGTCTGTGAAGGCTTGATGGGCCGAATGGCTTGGTTTTTCACTGTACGAATTCTCCAATTAATCCAGAGACCCAATAATGTTCTGAGGACCAGGCGTCCAACCTTGGACTGTGGTGGATGTGGTCCTTACAGTTTGAAGCGGTTTGTGGATGAACGCAGTCTGAGAGTTGGGCTGGGCTGTGTTCTGAGGTGTTGAGGGTGTGAATGTTTTGTGGAGGTACTGTCTGAGGGACGTTGGGGGTGAACACAATGGAGTGGTGCTTTCTGAGGTATGAGGGAGCACTATCTGGTGGTACAAGGTGCAGAAGGTAGGAAGGTACAGACACACTTCCCTGATCATTCCCTCAGGGTCCGCAAGGCACGCTGGTATCGTAATTTGGGGCCGTGGCCACGTCCATTTTAGAATACTCAGATCTTTTTAAACAGTCAGTGAAAAGTAACATCACCATGTGTCTTAAACATGGATTGGAGAGAAGCTGTTGTTTATCTATGGTCACTTGTGGCTTGGAGATGCTTTAGAAAAGCAGGCACCCAAACAGACCAACGCTGTCGATGCAAGAAGTGGTGCACAGGAAGATCCACAGGTCATTTGCAGTTGCCGTCTGTCTCCCTAGAGCAGCCATCATGCGAGATCAGGGTTCAGTCCGAGGAGAAGTAACTCTCCATCGAACCTTCCTCCACGTTTGTACAGTAATCGTGGTTGTGTGAGTGTGTGTGTGTATCTCTGTGTGTGTGAGAGACAGAGAGACAGAGGGCGAGCGCCTGTCCGTGTGTGAGAGAGAGAGTGCATGTGTGTATCTCTGTGTGTCTATGTGTGTGAGAGAGGGATTATGTGTTTGTGTAGTGTCTGTCTAAGTGTGTGTTTGTGTGCGCGTGTGTGTGTGAGAGAGAGGAATGTGTGTGTGTAAGAGAGAGAGTGTGTGTATGTGTTTTAGGGAGTGTGTATGTGTGTGTGTGTGTGTGTATGTTTGAGGGAGTGAGAGAGTTGTTTGTGTGTAAACTAACCAGTCTAATTGTGTGCCCAGCTGATGTTTCAGGTGAATTGGTCCTTATGTCTCCACAGAGACAAAAGCTGCAAGAGTTGCTTAACTGGGGTAAAGAGAGTGTTGTTCATTCCAGTGGGAATTCATCCAGTAAAACTTCTCTGAACCGTTCCCCACACACTAACGTCCCTCTGGCAGTGCAGTGACTAGTCCTGCACACAGTGCTTCAGCTGCAAACCAATGTAATGTCACCATAGTCTTACCAGAGCACGGGACAGCTCCTCATCACAGAGCGGTGTCTGGTGGTGATTTAATCAGAGGGTCACCATGGCCAGCTGAGGGGAGAGGTTGGGAAGGAGAGCACTTCAGGGATTGAACCCACGCTATTGGTTTTTACTCTGCATTGTAAACCAACTGTCTTTCCAACTATGCTAACTGACTTCACTCCGGGGCATGCCTGTAGAACCCAATCACAGCCAGCCTGCACCTCAATAAGAGCCACAAGCAAGGCCAATCGGCCCCCACCTTAACCCAGAAGGGAGAGTATGGGAAGCTGATGAAGGAAACAAGCCCCTCCCATGTGGCCTACTGAAATGGAGCTGAAGGACGGAACAGACCTGGCCTGCTGTTTGCTTCCCCGTGACTGGCCTACTCCACGTGAGTGAGAAACTGAGGGGAATCTCGAGGAGATTTCACTTCTCACTGAGAAGTGCAACTCCAACCCAAATCAGGCTGGTTCCCTCTGAGACTCATGGAAGAGTGCAGCACTCTACAGATCAGGCCCTTGTGTCGTCATAAACTCCAGTGTGGGGGCCAAGTGCTGGGAGATAGCATTAAGAACATAAGACCATCCGAAATAGGAACAGGAGGAGACCAGTCAGCCCCTCGAGCCTGCTCTGCTATTCAATAGGATCACGGATGATTCAACATTTGATTTGGGAGCTGAAACCAGGACAATGCAGAGACAGACAATCAAATTATTCTGCCATGAAGACTCATCAGAGAGAGAGTGAGCGAACACACACACACACACACACACACACACACACACACACACAGACACACACACAGAGACGCACACAGACGCAGACACAGACCCACACAGACACACACACAGACACGCACACACACAGACACACACACACACACACACACACACACACAGGTGTTTGTCCAATGTGTGCAGGAAGGTTTCCTGACACAATATGTAGACAGGCCAACAAGAGGTGAGGCCATACTGGATTTGGTTATGGGTAACAAACCAGGCCAGGTGTTAGAATTGGAGGTAGGTGAGCACTTTGGGTACAGTGACCACAATTCGGTGACTTTTACTCTAGTGATGGAGAGGGATAAGTGAGCACTGCAGGGCAAGAGTTATAGCTGGGGGCAGGGAAATTTTGATGCGGTGAGGCATGACTTAGGATGCGTGACTTGGAAAAGTAGGCTTCAAATATAAGCCTATGTAAAGATGAGGCGTGAAGGTTCAATTGGGGCGATTGAGAGGTAGCCAGGAGGGATCTGAAGAGAGAGCTAAGGAGGGGACATGAAAAGTCCTTGGTTGGTAAGATTAGGGAAAACCCAAAGGCTTTCTATAGGTATGTCAGGAATAAAAGAATGACTCGAGTAGGAATAGGTCCAGTCAAGGATAGTAGTGCGAAGTTGCGTGTGGAGGCTGAAGAAATTGGGGAGACACTGAATGAATACTTTTCGTCAGTATTCACTCAGGAACAGGACATTGTTTCCGATGTGAATATTGAGTCACAATTAATTAGAATGGATGGCTTTGTGGTATGTAGGGAAGAGGAGTTTGAAATTCTGGAAAGGGTGAAAATAGATAAGTCCCCTGGGCCTGATGGCATTTATCCTAGGATTCTCTGGGAAGCAAGGCCTTGATTTTTATGTCCTCATGGTCTACAGGAATAGTGCCAGAAGACTGGAGGATAGCAAATGTGGTTCCCTTGTTCAAGAAGGAGAGTAGGGATAACCCTAGTAACTATAGGCCGGTGAGTCTCACTTCTGTTGTGGGCAAAGTCTTACAGAGAATTGTAAGGGATAGAATTTACAAGCATCTGGATAGGAATAATGTGATCAAGGATAGTCAGCATGGTTTTGTGAAGGGCAGGTTGTGCCTCACAAACCTTATTGAATTCTTTGAGAAGGTGACTAAGGAGGTGGACGAGGGTAAAGCGGTAGATGTGGTGTATATGGATTTTAGTAAGGCGTTTGATAAGGTTCCCCATGGTAGGCTACTGCAAAAAAATACGGATGTATGGCATTGAGGGTGAGTTGGAGGTGTGGATCAGGAATTGGATGGCTGGAAGAAGACAGAGGATATTAGTTGATGGTATCGGTTAATCATGGAGTGCAGTTAATAGCGGTGTTCCGCAAGGATCTGTTTTGGGATCATTGCTGTTTGTCATTTTTATAAATGACCTGGAGTAGGGGCTAGAAAGTTGGGTGAGCAAGTTTGCGGATGATACGAAAGTCGGTGGAGTTGTTGATAGTGAGGAAGGATGTGGCAGGTTACAGCGGGATATAGATAAGCTGCAGAGCTGGGCAGAAAGGCGGCAAATGTAGTTCAATGTAGCTAAGTGTGAAGTGATTCACTTTGGTAAGAGTAACAAGAAGATGGAGTACTGGGCTAATGGTCGGATACTTGGTAGTGTGGATGAGCAGAGGGATCTTGGTGTCCATGTACATAGATCTCTGAAAGTTGCCACCCAGGAAAATAGTGCTGTGAAGAAGGCAGATGGCGTACTGGCCTTTATTGGTAGAGGAATTGAGTTCCGGAGTCCTGAGGTCATGTTGCAGTTGTATTAGACTCTGGTGCGGATGCATCTGGAGTATTGTGTGCAGTTTTGGTCGCCATACTATAGGAAGGATGTGGAGGCACTGGAACGGGTGCAGAGGAGGTTTACCAAGATGTTGCCTGGTATGGTAGGAAGATCGTATGAGGAAAGGCTGAGGCACTTTGGGCTGTTTTCAATGGAGAAAAGAAGGTTTAGGGATGACTTGATAGAGGTGTACAAGATGATTAGGGGTTTAGATAGGGTTGACCATGAGAACCTTTTTCCATGTATGGAGTCAGCTATTACGAGGGGACATAGCTTTAAATTAAGGGGTGGTAGGCATAGGACAGATGTTAGGGTTAGATTCTTTACTCAGCGAGTTGTGAGTTCATGGAATGCCCTGCCAGTAACAGTGGTGGACTCTCCCTCTTTATGGGTATTTAAACGGGCATTGGATAGGCATATGGAGGATAGTGGGCTAGTGTAGGTTAGGTGGGCTTGGATCGGCGCAACATCGAGGAACAAAGGGCCTGTACTGCGCTGTATTTTTTTATGTTCTATGTTCTATGAGACACACACATACAGACACACAGAAACACACACACACCTACACAAGAATTGTGGGATTCAGGCTGTCTGTGGGTATTTTGCGAGCTCTGGACTGTGAAGAGACAAAGGAGCAAAATGGTAGAGAGGGGTCTGATCGCACAGATTTCACGGCTTCCATCTCTCTCTGCAGCTCTCATGCCTATTTCTGTGTTCCCAGTTCTCTCTCCCACGTCTTTCCTTCAATCCTTATCTCTCAACATCCTTCACATCTCTGCCCTGGTTACATTTCCCGATAGATTCCCTTCCCCCTTTGTAACCCCACCAAGTTTATCAGGAATGCTTAATTAGTCAGTCTTTCACAAAACCAACACCTTGCTCATCTCTCTCTGCATCTTTCTCTCAGCTCTGTGGGATCTTGCTTTTCTTGCCTTTACATCATTCTCGCTGCATCGCAGCACCTCCCACCCCCCTCCCCCAACTCTCTCAGCTCAATCTCTCTGCTGTTGCAACTCCTCTCTCTCTCTCTCTTCTCTTTCTGTCCTATATCTCTCCCTGGGGTTTCTATCTTGCTGTCTGTCTGACCTTCTCTTCCTGCCTTTCTCTCCCATTTTCATGTTGTATCTGCCAGACATTGTATTTCTCTTCCTGGGGTTTCACTCTCTCTCTCTGTCTCTCTCAGTACTTCTCACTTTCTCTCCCTCTTTCTGCCTGCTTGTCTTTCGCTTGTTCTCTCCCTCCCTCTCACTGTCTGTCTGTCCAACTCTTTTTCACTCCTGTAGTTTCTCTCCCTCTTTCTCCCTGGACCCATCGGTTCTTTCCCAGTGACTGAGGAAGGGGCAATGGGAAGAGTTTGCCTCAGTTTCTGGTCTCTCCCAGGATTTACCCCGATTGTGGGGAGGGGGAGAGTGGAAGGAACATGGAGTACTTTTCTGAGTGAGTCTGAAATAGAGAAAAACAGAAAGGGAGAGTGACAAAAAGAGAGAGAGAGAGAGAGACATGGAGAAAGTGGAGATGGAGAAAGTGGGGAGAGAGAGATGGGCAGTGAGAGTCAGGGAGACGGACAGAGTGAGAGAAGGGCAGAGTGAGAGAGAGGGGGAGGAAGAGAGAGAGAAGGACATATATGGAGGGAGAAGGACAGTGTGTATGACTGGCGATGGTTTCAGAGTGGGATCTTGCTGTGCATGACAGTAGTCAGTCAAAAGACTTGGGGAAGGAGGTGAGTGGGAGACAAGGAGTGAGTAGGGCAGCCAGAAACAGGGGAGTGTTTGATGCAGTTTTGGGGTTGGTGGAGAAAGGGGGGCTGTTGTCAGAGAGAGATGGAGGGAGGGATAGCCTGTGATGCAAAGTCTGAGACAGGGCAGAGAAGAGGTCGCCACAGGAAGGATAGCCAATGAGGCCATTCAGGCGCCAATCCAAGATCATTTTGATTAGATTAGATTAGATTACTTACAGTGTGGAAACAGGCCCTTCGGCCCAACAAGTCCACACCGACCCGCCGAAGCGCTACCCATCCATACCCCTACATTTACCCCTTACCTAACACTACGGGCAATTTAGCATGGCCAATTCACCTGGCCCGCACATCTTTGGACTGTGGGAGGAAACCGGAGCACCCGGAGGAAACCCACGCAGACACGGGGTGAACGTGCAAACTCCACACAGTCAGTCGCCTGAGTCGGGAATTGAACCCGGGTCTCAGGCGCTGTGAGGCAGCAGTGCTAACCACTGTGCCACCGTGCCGCCCGGTGGGAGCGGGGGATGATGGGCAGAAAGGACTTCCATCTGGATACAAGCCTTCTATAATTCTGTGACTGGGATCTTGCTGTTCATTGAAACAGTCACAGGCCAGACAGTCAACCCAGACTCATTTACCGGTGTGAGAAAGTGAGGACTGCAGATGTTGGAGAGTCAGAGTTACAGAGTGTGGAGCTGGGGAAGCACAGCAGGTCAGTAAGGAGAGTTGATGGGTCAGGCCTGACCTGCTGGGCTGTTCCAGCTCCACACTTTTCCACTCATTTCCCTCTTCCCCACGGAGTGGGGCTCACAGCAATGTTGGGGGCTGCAAAATATTTGAGGGGGGCACTGTTGGTGAGGCAATTATTTGGAAGGGAAGATATTTGGGGAAGGGGATAAATTTGGGAGAGAGTGAAAATGGGGGCAAAATATTTTTGAGGGGGTTCAAAAGTGGGTGAGCACTTTCAGATCTGAAATAGGGAAAAAAGAGAAAGGGAGGGTGAGAAAAAGAGAGAGCGAGATGGAGAGAGTGGGGATGGTGATGAGAGAAAGATGGGCAGAGAGCGAGAGAGTGAGAAAAAGGCAGAGTGAGTGTGAGAGAGAGAGAGAGAGAGAAGGACAGAGGGAGGGAGAGAAGGAGGGTCAGACTGAGACAAACAGGTGTTAAAGCATGGACAGACTGAAGGGGTGACACTCATTATTCCAGCTGGTTCCAGCTCTCTCTCTCTCTCAATGGTTTTTCACACTCCCTCTCTCCCATGCTTCTGGGGTTTGCTTCAACCTGTCTTTCTATCTCTCCCTCTCTGGTTCTGTCTTTGGGTCTGCGAAGTTGCTTTATCTCCCTCTCTCACTCTTTCTGTCTGTATCTTGCCATGCTGGTCTCCTCAGAAGGCCTCCAGACGATTCAAAACATCAGTCTGCAGGTGAACCCTGTTTGTGTTCATTTCATGGATGGTTTTCCGGAACTTTCTGAGTTCTCACCAATTAGGAGAATCGGCTGATTGTTTGAAGCATTTCCAATCATTTGGATGGTTTGTTCCTGTTAGTGTCTTTGTGTAGCAGGACCCGGTGCCTTCCTGTCTGGGCTCTCCTCTGTTTAGTGGAGACATATGTCTGCCCTTTGTTGCCTTTTACATTATGCTGATGGCATTACCACTTGGCTGCTGTGCGGGTTGTGTGATTTGGGAGATTTATTTGGCCAATATACCTTGGCTGTCTATCTGTGTTTTAGCCAGGAGGTTGTGACATTTCCCCCAACTCATCCACTTACATGGAAAGAAGCTTATACAATGAATTGCAAACCTGATTTAAACATTGGTTATGCTTGTTGTTGTCATAATGGCTTGTTCGGCCAGCTGTCTGGCCAAAAGCCATTATGTACATTGGTCAAACCTATCATCGTATGGCTGAGAAGTGATATCAAAGAAATTAATCATAGAATCCCAACACAGCAGGAATAGGCGCTTCAGCAAATCAGGTCCACAATGACCCTCTGAAGAGAATCCAAATTAGATTCCCCCCAATGATATCCCTGACATCCTGCATTTCCCATGGCTATTCCAGGAGAAAGTGAGGACTGCAGATGCTGCAGATCAGAGCTGAACATGTGTTGCTGGAAAAGCGCAGCAGGTCAGTCAGCATCCAAGGAACAGGAGATTCGACATTTCGGGCATGAGGTGGGTTGGTCCAGGTGTCCCAGAAATATTCTCTGAAGCATTCCGCAAGTAGGCGGCCTGTCTCCCCAATATAGAGGAGGCCACATCGGGTGCAACAGATGCAGTAAATGATGTGTGTGGAAGTGCAGATGAATTTGTGGTGGATATGGAAGGATCCCTTGGGGCCTTGAAGGGAAGTAAGTTAGGAGGTGTGGGCCCCACCCTACCATCCTCCACATACATCGTATCATCCGTTGTCATTTCCACCACCTCCAAACGGACCCCACCATCTGGGGTATATTTCTCTCCCATATCAGCGTTCCGAACAGACCACTCCTTCCGTGACTCCCTCAAAGGGTCCACACTCCCCACCAACCCAATCTCCACTCCCGGCACCTTCCTCTGCAACCGCAAGAAATGCAAAACTTGCGTCCACACCTCCCCCCTTACTTCCCTCCAAGGCCCCAAGGGATCCTTCCATATCCACCACAAATTCACCTGCACCTCCACACACATCATTTACTGCATCCACTGCTCCCGATATGGCCTCCTCTAAACTGGGGAGACAGGCCGCCTACTTGCGGAACGCTTCAGAGAACACCTCTGGGACACCCGGACCAACCAACCCAATCACTCCACAAAGGACATGCAGGTCCTTGAACTCCCCCATCGACAGACCATAGCAACATGACAGCTGGAGGAAGAGCGCCTCATCTTCCGCCTAGGAACCCTCCAACTACAAGGGATGAACTCAGCTCAGGGAGGGGTGATTGCAGTGTTGGGTAGGGATCAGTCAGGGAGGGGGTGATTGCAGTGTTGGGTAGGGATCAGTCAGGGAGAGTGTAATTGCAGCGTTGGGTAGGGATCAGTCAGGGACGGGGAGATTGCAGTGTTGGGTAGGAATCAGTCAGGGAGGGAGTGATTGAAGTGTTGGGTAGGGATCGGTCAGGGAGGGGGGATTGCAGTGTTGGGTAGGGATCAGTGTGGGAGGGGTGATTACAGTGTTGGGTAGCGTTCAGTCAGGGAGAGGATGAGTGCAGTATTGGTGGGGATCAGTCAGGGAGGGGTGATTGCAGTGTTGGGTAGGGATCAGTCAGGGAGGGGGTGATTGCAGTGTTGAGTAGGGATCCGTCAGGGAGGGGGAGATTGCAGTGTTGAGTAGGGATCACTCAGGGAGGGGGTGATTGCAGTATTGAGTAGGGGTCAGTCAGGGAGGGGAGATTGCAGTGTTGGGTAGGGATCTGTCTGGGAGAGGATGAGTGCAGTATTGGGTCGGGATCAGTAAGGGAGGGGGAGACTCCAGTTTTGGGTAGGGGCTTATTCAGGGAAGAGATGATTGCAGCGTTGGGTCGTGATCAGTCAGGGAGGGGGAGATTGCAGTATTGAGTAGGGATCAGTCAGGGAGGGGTGATTGCAGTGTTGGGTAGGGATCATTCAGGGAGGGGATGATTGCAGTATTGAGTCGGGATTAGTCAGGGAGGGAGTGATTGCAGTGTTAGGTTGGGATCAGTCAGGGAGAGTATGAGTGCAATGTTGGGTAGGAATCAGTCAGGGAGGGGGTGGTTGCAGTGTTGGGTAGGCATCAGTCAGGGACGGGGAGATTGCAGCGTTGAGTCGTGATCAGTCAGGGAGGGGGAGATTGCAGTGTGTGGTAGGGATCAGTCAGGGAGGGGGTGATTGCAGTGTTGGGTAGGGATCAGTAATTGAGGGGGTGATTGCAGTGTTGGGTAGGGATCAGTAAGGGAGGGGTTGATTGCAGTGCTGAGTAGGGATCAGTCAGGGAGGGGGTGATTGCAGTGTTGGGTAGGGATCTGTCAGGGAGGGGTGATTGCAGTGTTGGGTAAGGATCAGTCAGGGAGGGGGTGATTGCAGTGTTGGGTAGGGATCAGTAAGGGAAAGGGTGGTTGCAGTGTTGGTGCATCTGGTTTTTTGGTGACAGTACAGATGGATGTACAGTCTGTATCTGGATCTGTAACCAATGAATCTATATTGTTCCAAAGTCAATAGAGTGCATGTTCACTGCAAGATAAAAAGTGCTTTTTAAATTTACAGTACAGTAACGGTTGCCAGCTGAGGGAGGAGTTGTTCCAAAATAGATACATGTTCCAATTCTCTGAGGTTTGGTTACTGTTTTGACTACAATTCCAAATTACCCAATTAGTTTAAATTATGCCCAGGATACCAGAAACCATTTGGTTTGATTGTTTTGACACCTTGAAACTGATTATAAGAGTGTACTGAGTCGTGGGTGTTCTATAAATGCGCAATCTTGAAAGTATGAGGTAGAGCAACTGCCATCGAATATGAGGGAGACCAACTGCTGTCGAGCCTGAGACCTAAATGCCCATCTCGCATCTTCCTCTCAAAGAAATTAGAAAACAATTTCTACCAAAGGTACCTTTTCATGTAAAACCTTCTCACAGTGAAAAAAAGAAACAAGACTGCCCAGCGAGATCAGCAGCCAGAGGACTGAATTCAGAGGAACCTGTTTGGTCTTGAGATTAACTTAATGCAATGCTTTATAAGTGTCCAGTTTAATAATTGGAACACTGTATTTTTGTGGAGTTGGCGTCAGATACTAAGTAGGTAAAAAAGGGGGATTTTGATTTGTGTTGTTTAGTGTTCTTTGTTAGAGTTAAGAAAATAATTATAATTTTCTTTAAGTATTGGAATTTTAGAGTTATAGAAGATAGACCATTACAGGCCAGCACAGGCCTTTCGGGCCTTGATGTTGCGCTGCCCTGTCTTACTCATCTGAAGCCCATCCATCGGCATTATTCCACTTACATCCAAATGTTTGTCCAATGACGACTTAAATGAACTTAAACTTGGCGAATCTACTACCATTGCAGGCAATGCATTTCATATCCTTACTACTCTCTGAGTAAAGAAACTACCTCTGACATCTGTCTTATGCCTATCTCCCCTCACTTTAAAGTTGTGTCCCTCATGTTTGCCATTCCCATACTTGGAAAAAAGCTCTCCCTGTCCACCTTATCTAACCCTCTGATTATCTTGTATGTCTCTGTTAAGTCACGTATCAACCTTCTTCTCACTACCGAGAACAGCCTCAATGCCCTCAGCCTTTCCTCGTAAGACATTCCCTCCATACCAAGCAACATCCTAGGAAATCTCCTCTGCACCCTCTCCAAAGCTTCCATATCCTTCTTATAATGCGATGACCAGAACTGTACACAATATTCCAAGTGTGGCCGTACCAAAGCTTTGTACAACTGCAACATAAACTCCTGGTTGGAACTCAATCCCTCTATTAATAAAGGCCAAAACACTGTATTCCTTCTTAACAGCCCTGTCAATCTGGGTGGCAACTTTCAGGGATCTGTGTACATGGACACCGAGATCCCTCTGCTCATCCGCACTCCCTAGAATCCGACCATTAGCTCAATACTCTGCATTCTGATTACTCCATCCAAAGCGTTTCACCTCACACTTGTCCATATTAACTTCCATTTGCCACCTTTCAGCCCAGCTCTGCATCCAATCTATGTGTCTCTGTGACCTACTTCATCCTTCATCACTATCCACAACTTCACCTACCTTAGTGTCGTCCACAAATTTGCTAACCCACCCTTCTAAGACCTCATCCAGGTCATTTATAAAAATGATGAACAGCAGTGGAACTAACACTGACCCTTGTGGTACGCCACTAGTACCTGGACACCAAAATGAACATGTTCCATCAACCTGCAACCCTCTGTTTTCTTTCAATTAGCCAATTAATGATCCAAACTGCTATGTCTCCCACAATCCCATTCTTCCACATTTTGTATAATAGCTTACTGTGGGGAACCTTATCGAACGCCTGGCTGAAATCCATATACACCACAGCAACCAGTTTATTCTCATCAAACGTTGGTCACTTTGTCAAAAAACTCAATAAGATTCATTAGGCACGAGCTACCCTTCACAAAACCGTGCTGACTGTCCCTGATCAGATTATTCTTTTCTAGATGGTTATAAATCCTATCTCTTATAACCGTTTCCAACACTATACTAACAACTGAAGTGAAACTCACTGGTCTGCAATTACCAGGGTTTTCTCTACTACCCTTTTTGAACAAGGGAACCACATTTGCTATCCTCCAGTCCTCAGGCACTATTCCTGTTGACAATGATGATTTGAAGATCAATGCCAAAGGCTCAGCAATCTCTTCCCTTGCTTCCCAGAGGATCCTAGGATAGAACCCATCTGGCACAGAGGACTCGTCTATCTTCACATTCTGTAATAATTCCAATACCTCTTCCTTATGAACCTCAATCTCTTCTCAGGAGAATCGATGTTTCAGGCATGAGCCCTTCTTCAGGAATGAGGAGAGTGTGCCAAGCAGGCGAAGTTAAAATGTAGGGAGGAGGGTCTTGGGGGAGGGGCATTGGAAGTGCGATAGGTGAAAGGAGGTTAAGGTGAGGGTGATAGGCCGGAGTGGGGTGGGGGTGGAGAGGTCAGGAAGAAGATTGCAGGTTAGGAAGGTGGTGCTGAGTTCGAGGGTCGTTAATTTCCGATATGGTTAGGAAGAACTGTTTGTTTAGTGTATGGATTCTTCTGTGGATGAAGAAGAGTGGAGGCCCTTTTCAGGTCTGTGAGAGTGTTGTCCTGAGCTGGGGCAGGGCTGACTGTAGGGAATGTAGGTAGCGGCGCATGGCTGCAAGCGTGGAGTGGAGGATCCGGAGGGAGGTCTGTTGCTGGAGGCTTCGGATTTGTTGTTGTATTGGTTGTACTGGTTGGGCCCAAATGTTGCTGGTCTGAACGTAGTCCGGAGTCCGTGTGGGGTTAGTCAGTTCCGTAGGCAATTAGCCCTACCCCAGCTCAGGACAACACTCTCACAGACCTGCAAAGGACCTCTATTGTTCTTCATCCACAGAAGAATCCATACAGTAAACAAATATTTCTTCCTAGCCATATCGGAAATTAAAGACATCTTCCTAAGCTGCCATCTTCTTCCTGACCTCTCTGCCCCCATCACCACTCCGGCCTATCACCCTCACCTTAACCTCTTTCCACTTATCGCACTTCCAACGCCCCTCCCCCAAGTCCCTCCTCCCTACCTTTTATCATAGCCTGTTTCGCACACTCTCCTCATTCCTAAAGAATGGCTCATGCCTGAAATGTCGATTCTCCTGCTCCTTGGATGCTGCCTGACCTGCTGCGCTTTTCCAGCAACACATTTTCAGCTCTGATCTCCAGCATCTGCTGTCCTCACTTTCTCAATCTCTTCTCGTCTCGAAAGTATCTCTCTATCTCCCTCGCCAACATTGTCATTTTCTATGTTGAACCCTGGTGAAAAGTATTTATTTAGTGCTTCCCCTATCTCCTCTGCCTCCACACACAACTTCCCACTACTGTCCTTGATTGGCCCTAATTTCACTCTCGTCATTCTTTTATTCCTGACATAACTATGGAAAGCCTTAGGATTAACCCTGATCCTATCCGCCAACAACTTCTCAAGTCTCCTCCTGGCTCTTCTGAGCTCTCTTTTTAGGTCTTTCCTGGCTTCCCTGTAACCCTCAAGCAGCCTATCTGAGTTTTCACATTTTGCCTTATCATAAGCCTTCTTCTTCTTGACTATAGATTCCACTTTCTTAGTAAACCATGGCTCACGCGTTCTGTAACGTCTGCCCTGTCTAATAGGTACATACTTATCTAGGATGCACTGCAGCTTTTCCTTGAATAAGCTCCACATTTTTAGTGGGCTCATTCCCTGCACTTTCCTCCCTCAATCTACGCTTCCTAAATCTTTCCGAATTGCATCATAGTTCTCTGTCCCTAATATTTAAACAGATAACATAGTGAACCAAGACTCTCTGGGTGTTTGGTTTAATTAACAGAGAGGTTCGATTTCTGCATCGTAATCAATGACAGGAAATTTCTGATGAGACAGCAATGGATAAGCAGACCAAAGAAACTGGAAGCTTGTTGATGAAAAGTAGAGGCAGCCATTTGTTTGGTGAGTGGGTTCTAATAATATCATATCATCACCTGCCACAATTTCTCACTTCAAAACTTTGCTGTGTTAGTGACCTTCACACTGAACTGCGATAATGTTGCTGCGTAAATAAATTTGTTTGTGCACCAACTTAGGGTCTGCAGAATATAACCAAGTTTTGTGAAGTTATGCAGGAAAAGCGAGTCATCTTCAGGATGGACTCCTTGAATAACATAATGGAAGAAACTTAAAAACATCGATGAACAACAGGAGGATGAAGGTCCAAGAGATGGTGAGGAAGAGGAAAATCACAGACTTTCTTCTGCTCTCCATCTCTGGGTCTCTGTGCTGTTGATACTGCACAGAATGCAGTTTTGTTGCCCACCATCATCACTGCTGGGACACCCTGTGCAGTATCTGCAGGAACAGGATGAGGTAGGAGTTCAGACAGGCCAGCCAAGGGAAAGCCCCATTGCAAATTTGTGAGTAACAGCATAAACATTTCTTCCAGGAGAAGACACACCCCAATATCTCTCACTGTCAATTTAAATTACATTCCCTACAGTATGGAAACAGACTCTTCAACCCAACAAGTCTACAACAACACTCCGAAAAGGAACCCACTCAGACCCATTCCCCTACCCTATGTTTACCCTAATGCACCTATCACTATTGGCAAATTAGAATGGCCAATTCATCTAACCTGCACATCTTTGGCCTGTGGGAGGACACCTATGCAGACACGGGCAGAATGTGCAAACTCCACACAGACATTTGCCCAAGGCTGGAAATGATCCCTGGTGCTATGTACCTGGTCCACTGAGCTATCATCCACCCCAATTACAGCAGCTCACCAAGGTCTGGTTTAATGGCAGCTGCATGGACACTCTCAGTGCTAGGGATTCCAATTATCCCAAGTGACAAAGTTAGGATGACATCCAAATTAACGGAATTATATAATAAAATATGTATTTGGATGGTTTATTATATCTTCCTCCCACATACTATGGAGATATAGGGGACATTGACAGGGACCACTTTTAAGTAAATGTGAAGGAACAGGCCATACCATCACATGCCCGTAGCCTGTCATCCATGAATTCAGATCCTCTCCCATCAAGCTGTGGTCCTAACTGCACTCACCTTGATATATCTTGGAATACCAGTGGTTACGATTGTAGTTTGGAAAAGGCACATATCCCAACACATGGATATGATCCTGATGAATACAGATCAGGGGCTATAAGGTAGATGGAACTCCCAGTGTGGGCATCACTGGCTGGGTTAGTGTTTATTACTCGACCCTAGTTGCCCTTTGGGAAGGATGGAGAATGACAATAAGAGTGACATCAGTAATACCTCCATTGTTGGAAGCCCATCTTGTTCACTCAGTCCCCTTCCTCCAGGAAAGCCCTTCATGTGCCTCCAGAACCTGGGCAATTAGGGATGGGGAATAAATGTTGACCTCGGCAGTAATGCACATATTCAGTGTGTAAGAAGACTCACATTTCAATCAGTGAATGAAATGCTCTTGTTTAAAGAGGGCAGCTCCTACCCTAGAGAACAGAAGAACAGCCTTGAGATATATTTTCACATATGGAATAAACTGGCTTGATGTAGCATTGGTTGAAATCGTTTGTGATCTTGTGATGGGGCTCATGGTATTTGAGTAGGCAGCATTATTGCTGGGAGATTCCAGATTCTGTTTTTTTTTGTTATTTCATTATGATATACCAAACAGCAATGCTCCTCCATAATTGGGATTAAAAATGTTACTGTAATTAGTTTGTTCATTGTCAGAGTTTTGACACAAAGCTGAGCAATGCCGTCGTGTCAATCTCCCACAGGAGCTTTCAGGCAGTATAAGGCAGCATCTCTGGGAATGCATCAGCCCAGAGTTTCAAACAAGGAGCTTGTCAGCTGCCTGAAGGGACAGATCACCTCACATGGAAAAATGCATCCACCAACTCAGCAGGTAGAGAAGGTCTTCCACACCATCCTTGCTATTATTGGTGTTCCTGATGTGACATTTGGATTTGGTTTGATCTGCTGCTGATCTGCTCTCTAGTTTTACCTTTTGAACAACAACGTCACCATCTCATTGACTGGTCAGCCATATCCAGATCCCAGAACAGTGAGAAGAATGCAGTGAGCAGCATTCATGGTACAATTTTCCATTGACAGAGACTCCCAAAGTCACTGCTGCTGCAGAATTTCCTGACATTAGTATTCTGTCATCTGTTCTGGTTTCATATGTTCTGAAGGTCTGAAAGGAGATCATGCAACTTAGATCTGAAGAAGGGTCTCCGGACTTGAAACATTAACTCTGTTTTGCCTCTCACAGATGCTTGCCAGAGCTGCTGAACAAATTTCATTTTTTTATATGCAAACGAAGTCTGTGTTCGCAAGAATCTTGAAGGATGATCTGAGTGAAGTCCTCCAAGACATTAACAGAAAAAGATAAATGATTTCCATTGTTTGGCAATTCTCTAAAGAGGGGGCACAGTCTGAGAATGAGAGCCAGAGCATTCAGGAGAAATGTTAGGAAGCACTTCTACATACAAAGGATGGGAGAGGTTTGGAACTCTCTTCCACAAACGACAGTGGATACTAAAACTGTTAGTCAGTTTAAATGAGAAAGAATTTTTTAAACAAAGGAACTGAAGGATACACGTGTTTTGATTTGTAAAGCTACATTCATCTACCATGCCTCACAGAAATGTTCTCGTTCTCAGGTTAGAGAATTCAAGTCTTGGTAGATTGCCCGCCTGGTCTCTGTACGTTGAGGTGTTTGTCAGGTACAGATGTGTAGATTTACAGTGCAAAATATCACCAAAGTGCAAACACTCACCTGTTGTCACGAAGGGAGCCCTGTATGCTCTGTTATACTGCACTTAGTCATAGAGATGTACAGCATGGAAACAATACCTTCAGTCCAACTCATTCATGCCAACCAGTTATCCTAACCTAAACTTGTCTCATTTGCCAGCACTTGGCCGGTATCCCTCCAAACCTTACTATTCATATACCACTCCAGATGCCTTTTAAATGCTGTAATTGTACCAATCTCCACCTCTTCCTATGATAGCTCATTCCACACACGCACCATCCTCTATGTGAAAAAGTTGTCTCCTTATATCTTTCCCTCTCACTCTCAGCCTATGCCCTCTCTCACCCCAGGGAAAAGACGTTGTCCTATCTATGTCCCTCATGATTTTATGAAACTTGTGAAGCCTCCGACGCTCCAGGGAAAACAGCCCCATCCTATTTCAGCCTCTCCCTATAGCTCAAATCCTACACCCTGGCAATATCTTTGTAAATCTTTTCTGAACCCTTTCAAGATTCACAACATTCTTCAATAGGAAGGAGACCAGAATTGCACATGGTTTAACCAATGTCCTGTACAGCCACAACATGACCTCCCAATTCCTACACTCAATACTCTGACCAATAATGGAAATCATACCAAATGCCTTCTTCACTATTCCATCTGCCTGCAACGCTATTTTCAAAGAACGATGAACCTGCACTCCAACTCCTCAGCAACACACCCTTACGAATAAGTGGGTATGTCCTGCTCTGATTTGCTTTTCCAAAATTCATCACCTCACATTTATGTAAATTAAACTCAAACTGCCACTCCTCAGCCCATTGGCCCACCTGATCAAGACCTCATTGTAATCTGAGGTAGCCTTCTTCATTGTCCACTGCACCTCCAATTTTGTTGCCATCTGCGAACTTACTAACTATACCTCCTACGTTTGCATCCAAATCATTTATATGAATGATGAAAAGTAGTGGATTCAACACTAATCCTTGAAGCACACCACTGATCATAGGCCTCTAGTCTGAAAAGCAACCTTACACCATCACCTCTTGCTTTTGAGCCAATTCAAATGGCTATTCTCTGTATTCCATATGATCTAAGCTTGCTAACCAGTATCCCATGGGGAGCCTTGTCAAACACCTTACTGAAGTCCATACAGATCCCGTTCACCGCTCTGCCCTCATCAATCCTGTTTGTTGCTTCTTAAAAAAAAGTCAGTCAAGTTCGTGTGACATGATTTCCGAAACTTTAAAATTAATCGAACTTTGGTCACTGGCCCCAAAGTGCTCCCCCACTGACACCTCAGTCACCTGTCCTCAGTCTTTTACCATTGTGATAGGCTCTTTCATTGCTGTGAATTTGAATTAAAATGAGAAAATCCTGGACTGACTGGACACTGCTCTTCAATCAGGTAGCCAGTGGGGCAGGATCACAGGACACCGAATTTATAGTAAATTCTGTGTCCCATGATCTAGCTACCTAATGAAGCTCTTGAAAGCTAGTGTGCTTCCAAATAAAGCTGTTGGACTATAAACAGATGTTCCCCCAGTCGAACACTGACACATCTATGTCCTCATAGAATCCCTGCAGTGTGGAAACAGGCCGTTCGGCCCAATAAGTACACACCAAATGAATCTGATTGATTCATTCATTGATTTGAGTGAAGGGATATTTCAGCACCTTCTTCAGTTGTTGCCTGAACTTTATCAGGGTCATGGCAAAAATGCCATGCAGCAATTGAGAAACTGTATCATGAGTCCAGCACAATTCATGTAGATACGTAGACCAATAGCCTATAACAAACATTTGGCTCCATATTGAATACATTGTTAACACTAACAGTAACAAGATGGATTTACTTCAGCCTTTGCATCTCGGTGTCCCTGTGAGACTCTCCACTGGTCTCCTGTGGGCTCTGCTGGTCATTAACATGTGTCTGATGCTGAAAACATTGAGCAGCAGAATCAGGGGAAATTGGAAGGTCTGGTTAGAATGTGGTGGAGGAACTCAATTATGACCCAGACTCAAGAGTAATAAACATCGATTGTTACATCAAAAAGCCAGGGGGTGTTATCCAGCCAATACCGAGCTAGGAGAATAAAATACCAGAAGATGTTCTTTAAACAGCTCAGCACAGTCGCTATTCCCAGAGCAGTTTTCGAACTGCAATATTTAATTTTCAGCTTCTGGCAACAAATGGCCACAAATCAATCGAATATGAAAGTGATGGCAAACCAGACAGGACCGTCCGACCGATATAAAGCAATACGGCATAGATATTACACATGGGGATGCCCAACAGGAAACTTTTGTGTTCTCAGCAATCAATCGGAATGTTTCTCAATATCAGGTTGAGAATAACGACCAGTAGATCTGCCACTGCCATGGCCACCAGGTAACGGGTATCACATGGGGACAATCCACAATCTTTATCAAGCACCATGAAGATCATCATTATATTAACTGTGAGGAAGGCAAACAAACAAATTATACATTAATTTGGAGGCAAAGTTATGGTGCCTTAATGGTTAGTACTGCTGCCTCACAGTGCCTGGGACGTGGGCTTGATCCCAGTCGGGGTCAACCGTCAGCAGTAATTCTCCAGTAGATTAGATAAGATTACTTACAGTGTGGAAACAGGCCCTTCGGCCCAACAAGTCCACACCGACCCACCGAAGCGCAACCCACCCATACCCGTACATTTGGCCCTTACCTAACACTACAGGCAATTTAGCATGACCAATTCACCTGACTATGGGAGGAAACCCACGCAGACATGGGGAGAACACAATCAGTCTCCTGAGGCGGGAATTGAACCCGGGTCTCTGGCGCTGTGAGATAGCAGTACGAACCACTGTGCCACCGTGCCATCCATGTGGAGTTTGCACATTCTCCGTGTTTCTGCATGGGTTTCTACTCAGTACTCCAATCCAAAAATGTGCAGGTTAGATGATTGGCCATGGTACAATGGTCGGTCCCAGAGTGACAAGGATTGTGCAAGTTATTTGGATTAGCTCTGGGAAATGCAGGGATAGGGTGGGGGTGCTGGGCCTGAGGTCAGTGCAGACTTGCGGGGCAACATGGCATCTTGCACACTGTAAGGATTCTATTCTGTAATTCTATGCCTCACAGCACTCTGAGAAAAGGACAAAAGTCTCTTCATCTCTGGAACCAAAGTTGCCTTATTTCAGATTTTAAAAAAGTGCCCTCTAGCTCTAGTCTCAATTTTAGTGTTTCTTGCAAAGAGAAGGAAACATTGCTGCAGCTGTTCCCAGTTTTACTGAGATCACAGCTGGAGAACTGTATGAGGCTTTGTTTTATCTCCTTCCCTCAGAAAGAATTTATTTATATGAGAAGGTGTATGGACACAGCTCACTCAGTTGATTCCTGGGCTAACGAGTTCATCCCACGTGGGAATGTTGTGCAGTTTGGATGTATAACCTTTGAAGTTCATCAGAAATAGACATGATCATATTGAGGCATAACTGACCCTGAGAGGACTTGACAGGGTGGATGCTGAGAGGAAGGCTCCCCAAGTGCGGGTGTGTCGAACTGTAGAATTTTTGGAAATGTGGCCTCTTCCATTCCAGACTGAGATGAGGGTGTATCTGATAATGTCTTGCCCAGAGAGCAGGAAAGGCTGAATTTGATAGATATGTGATCAACTAGACAGCCAGTACTTATGTGGGTCAGGTTTGAGGGGGTTGAATGGTCTACTTCTGTTCTTATATGTTGTGCATTATGTCACAAATAGGAGGTGATTTGTTGCAAGGACAATCACTTTAAATGTAAGGGTGCTTCCATTTTAGATTGAGATGAGGATGCTCCTTTGTCCTGAGGGATGTGCTAACTGTGGTATTCTCATCTGCAGAGAGCAGTGAAGATATTCAAGGCTTATTCAGTAGCTCCTTGACGGTCAAAGAAGCCCATGTTTATTGGGAACAGAGATGGACAGGGAGGTCAGCCACAGTCAGATCAGCTCCGATATGTCTGAATGGTGTAGCAGGGACCAAATGACCAACTGGTGCTGCTACATCCCATGTAATGTCACAACACATCTCTCACTGAATTCCTCAAAGCTGTTACTGAAGCACAGGAATACACCATTCAGCCCCTCTAAAGAGTTGCACAGGAACTTGCATTCAGCACTTAGAGCATACTGTACAGTGTGCCAAGGAGGTGATGCAACTCTTTAAAACAGCGATAGGGGAAACAGAAAAGAAAGAATAAAGAACAGTATAACACTGTAACAGGCCTTTCGGCTCACCAAGACTGTGCTCACACTTGATGCCTTTCCAAATGAAAAACCTTTTATCTTTTCATGGTCTATATCCTTGATTCCCTACCTATTCAAGAAATTGCAATTGTATCCACGTCCACCATTACGTTTCGGAAGCGCATTCCAGGCACTTATCACCATCTGTGTAAAAAAGCTGTCTCACATCTCCTTTAAACTTTCCCTTCTTACCTTAAAACTACGGCCCCTTGTAATTGAGATTAGTATCCTGGGAAAAAGGCTCAGACTATCCATTTTGTCCATGCCTCTTATAATTTTTTCAACTTCTTTCATGTTGCCCCTCATCCATCAACATTCAAGTGAAAACACTGTAAGTTTGTCCAATCTCTCCTCATTGCTAATACCTTCCAAACTAGGCAGCATCTTGGGAAAGCAATGCCTCCGCATCTTTCTTGTAGTTTGGTGATCAGAAATATACACAAAATTTCACATGTGGCCTAACTGAAGTTCTAGAAATGACTTACCAATTTCTATCCTCCACGCCCTGACCAAAGATTGCAAGCATGCCATTTGCCTTCTTGACAATCTTAACCATTTTCATTGCTACTTTCAGGGAACTGTTGAACTGTAGCCTGGATCTCTCTGTTTGTAGATGCAACTAAGATTGAGCTGTGTAGGATTATCAGGAGCATGAACAGGATGGGTAGAACTAGATTGTTCACACTAATTGAAGGACCAAAAACAAGGCTAGGAGGCTTAGAAGGTTTCTGAGAGAGAAAACAAAAACACATCGAAATTGGTAGGATTCTGGGATGCACTGACTGGGACCTGACAACCTGCAAAAATAAACAACTGAAGTGTCATAAAATTGAAGGATACGTGCCTCATGTTGGAAAGTGAGACTTGTGTAGGTAGTTGAGTATTTGTGGCAGGATAGACTCGATAAGCCTCTTTGTATTGTTGATTCCATGATTCTAAGCCCTGAATTGAATGGTATGTTTGGTGATTCTATGGACAATGTAGAAGCAGAGAACTTTTAAGAGTCTGGAATCATAAGATCAGATTCAGAAAGGATGGGAGATATCCTTCCATAAAAGGGCATGAATGAACCAGCATTTCTGCAACAATAATTTGTTGCTATTACTGAGTGTAGATTCGAATTAATTGAATTCAAAAATCACCAGCTGTTCTAGAGGGGATTTGAACCCACAGTAATAGCCTGGAGCTCTGATGGCAAATGCAGTGATATTATCTAAATCCCACTGGCTCCAAGAGTCAGCACCTCTGAGGGGGACACTTTATGTTTCTGGTCAAATTATTTGTGGCTGGAAGAGAATAGGAACAGTTGAATCTGGATGTAACAAAAGGGCAGATGATGGTTTATTCAGCAGCTAGACTGAGACAAAAGGAGAGACTTGAGATATTGTGGAGTTGGTAGTGAACAGGATTAGTGCTGGAGAGAATATGGAAATAGATATCAGCTTTGAGCAAAAGTGCTTGTTGGTGTTGTGAACAGTTTGATTCCGCTTCAGATATTGGCATTAAAATTGTTTGCTGAAAAATGTGTTGCTGGAAAAGCGCAGCAGGTCAGGCTGCGGAGCAGGAGAATCGACGTTTCGGGCATAAGCCCTTGTTTGGTAAGGAATGCATGTTTGTGGACAGAAATCATGGCAATGGCTTCCTTTTTTTCAGAATTTAATTAATGAGGACAATAATTTAGTTCAACAAGGTTTGTTGAATTCACAGTCAGATAGAAAGACTTACCAGGAATAATAGTTAGTATAGGATAGAAACCAGCTTGAATCAGCCAAAGTACACTCAGGATCCACCCAATCCACCAAATCGCAAGATTGTAAAGACCCAAATATAAACTCCTGGTCATGATTGGAACTTTCCAGTCTATTGTTCTCAGACTCTGATCTCTTCCCTCCCTATCTCACTCTTGACCTGTTGATCCTGGTAGGTGCTGAAAGTGAAGTTCCTACTGATACTGTGTGAGAACATTGTCAGAGCCCCTTATTAATAGGAAGTAAACCTTTTAGTGAAACAATTTGATGCATGGAGACTGACAATAACTACAATCACTGAACGTATAGGTTCAGTTAACCCCATTCGATCCAATTTGTTTTATGCCATGTTAAATTATAGCATTTGTTCAATCTAGATAGGATGTCTGAGTGTTTCTAAGGGATGGACACAGCAGCAAAGTGTTGTGGAATAGAATAGACATGGAAGAGTGGTCAGAGGACTGAAGAGTTTTTAATTGCCATCTCTTTTCATAAAAGAGGAGACAAACCCTGAAATAGAGAACAGCCTATACAATATAATCGAAATATTAGGGATACTTCCATTGTCTACATTTGGGAAGAATAATTTGTTCCTCAAAAACATTGAATTTACAAGAAGCAACTAGAATAGAGATGCAAATGGAAAACACGTGTCTAGACAAGAAAGTTCAAATTATTAAACTAGTATCAGAGCAGGTCAATGAACATGGTGTTGTAGATTTTCTCAACAAGACCAAAATACAATCAAGGGTCATTTAATGGACAGTTTCAGAAAGCTGAAGTGGAAGAAGGGGAGAGTAAATATCCCACAACAATGGCTGATAAAGATAATTCCACATAATATCCGATTTAAAAAAAACCATGTTAAAATTATTACCTCACTCACTGAACTGCTCCACTTCCCCAAATGTCTATCGTCTTTAAGATGGTCCTCCAAATATACCTGTTTAACATTCTAAACCTGACAATTCCTTCCAAGTCTGAGTATCAACTATGTTTTATTTGCTATCATAAGATTGTTGGTGTGTATATTGCTGTTTAGAGCCACTGCGATCCTGTGGCACTGAGAGCTTGTGGTGTTGTAGATGAGATTAGTTACTCCAGACAATAGTGCTGTGTCAGGATAATTTGTTTCAGCAGCATGATGTCAAATGGTCAGGGTGTCTGCGACTTATTCTTAATGTTTATGTTAGTGCAATAATGAGGCATAAATACAGAGCTAGCTAAAGTGAATTCACAGATGTATTAGCGTACACTTAGAGATTATTTCGGAATACAGAACATAGATAAGACACATGGAAAGTCAATGAGCTATACAGCGTGAATCAGACCCTTCATTCAAACTCCTCCATGCTAACAAGGGATCCTAAACTGATATAGTCCCATGTGCTGGCATTAAGCTAATTTCTCTCTAAACTCCTCCTATTCATGTACTGATCCAGATGCCTGTTAAATGTTGTAACTATACCAGCCTCTCCCACCTCCCCTGCCAATTCATTCCATACAAGCACCACCATTTGCATGAGAAAAAAGTTGCCCTTCAGGTTTCTTTTTTCAACTTTTCCTCTCTCAACTTAAACCTATTCCATCTATTTTTGGACTTCTCTCCCCTGGAGAAATGATCTTGGGTATTCACCCTATACATGCCCCTCATGATTTTTATAAACCTCTATAAAGTCACCCCTCAGACTCCAATGCTCTGGGGAAGAACCCTAAGATTATTCAGCCTCTCTTATTGCAGGAAGACCAGGATTGAACACAGTATTACAAAAGTGGCCAAACCTATGTCCTGTACAGCTGCAATATGATGTCCTAATTTCTATATTCAATGCACTGATCAATAAAGGTAAACATGCCAAAAGCCTTCTTCACCAGCCTCTCTAGCTGCACCTCCACATACAAGGAGCTATGCACCGTACCCCTCGGACACTTTGGCAATACTTCCAATGCCCTACCATTAAGTGTATAAGACCTACCCTGGTTTGCCTTACCAATGTGTAAGAAACATTTCAATGACATGAAACAGGCTTTTAAGCAAGCTTTCAAAGTGAGAATGAGTACCAAAGGGCATGTAAGGAAGTTTATCAGTAAAGTACAGCTAATTCAGGGGGCTTGACCATACTCATGGACAAAAGCAATCAGAGAACCAAAGAACAGAGTGTGTATATAAGGGGTACAAGAGCAGCCTGGATCAAGGCCTTGAAGAATTTAGAGATAGACATAAGTTTAAACTCAATACATTAGATGATAATGAGCCAGTTAAGATCTCAAATATAGAAATTGGATATTGATATAAAATATGACATGCTCCTTTTTTTGTCTTGCATACATCAGGATAGCTGCAAGGATTTTGATATTCAGGGAAACAACATTTTACACTGAACAAGAAAAGAGTTCTGATGCTTTGGAAAGTGCACAATGATTGATCGATGTCCCCAATGGAAATGGATTGGTGAGATTGTGACAGTTAGTTAACAGCTAAACTTTGTTAAGTTTGCAATTGGCAGGTTGCCTGAGTGGTCAAGGTATTGCCCTGCCAAATGAGTCAGAGAATGGCGATCACCAATTTAGTCAAATCACAAAAAGCATTGGTTGTTAACTGCCAATCATCACATGGACCATTCTCCATGTCTTTACCAATCAGCACTCATTACCCAGACAGATTTAAAGCTTTTTCCCTTCCCATTGGTATTCTTGAGAGTGTCCTGATAAGTACAATACTAAGGACTTAAATAAAAAAAACTTTATTTTCATCAATACTCAAATTTCCATGTTGTACCAGCTGGCAGAGGTGAAACTTTACTACAATGTATCAGGCCGACAATGGACTGGTAAAGTTCTGCACTGGTCTCAGAGGGAAACCAGCAACAATGTCTTGTGGAGACATTACTTTACCTTTGACCTTATACAGCAACAATTTCAAAGCCATTGAGGAACAGAAATAAATAGAAACAAACCACATGCACATACGCACAGCACACTATTATGTAAAGTAATAGAGAGAAATGCTGCATGAGCAGGATAACTAATTGTTATTCTGAATAGTGAATATGGCACCAAAAGCACCCTTGTGATAATGACAGTTGGAAAATATAGCCCACATTGGTTTGTAGCAGTTGAAGAGTTGCTCATTCTGTTCTGGGCCCCGCTCAGTTCCTACACCGGCATGTGACCATAGTTTCAGATTGTTTTTAAAGGCAGATATCAATATGCAGTTGCACAGTGGCAGGAGTACGGCTATCCTATGGACAGGACTAAAGAGATCTCACACATATTGGCTCTTTAATAAAGAAATGGGGCAAACCTCAGAGATAGGGAAATGTAAGTAAATGAACTACTATCAAGATTTCATCCAATTCGATAGTAAATGATACCTGATCACCAAATTCAGCTGCCACTTGACTGGATGCAAGAATCCCCAAAGGAGATACTCCAAATTTCACTTGATTCTGTGTCACATTATCGCAAGAGAGCTTTGTAGTTGCCTTCTAGCAGACATTATGTTTATCCATAAACCACATCGGCTTGACAGAGAAGCATTGGTTCCGATCACAGATCAGAACTGAATAGTGCAGAACCACATCATAACTCATCTCGAGAAGCTGTGTCAATGGGTGCATGGGTTTGCAGTGCCTCTGTGTTCTGAGCTTCGGCCCCGATCTCTCACTGCTCCCTAGTTTTTCTGATAAGTTGCGGTTCCAGTCAGTTTGTATTTCATCATTGTCCCAGATTATAGAGGTTTCAGTATCAGTGAGTTCACCAGTATAGCGCGTTGGGTAAATCATCAGCAGTGGCTCCACTGAAAAGGCTTTTAAATCCTAGACATCCCTATTAATTGACCTAATAACAATTAGCAACATTATATTTGATCTGCTTTATTTCCCATTACTGACTGCAATGAAGTTACTTCATGGAATACAGAAACTCACCAATGTGAGTAAAAACCTCTTAAACTTTGGGCAAAATCCAGGCTATTGACTTAAGAGAATAAACCCCATACAATAATGCATCAAAGAAAAGCAGATTGAAGTCAAATGATGCACAGGTTTGATGAAGAGCCAAACCCCCTCTACCCCAGCAGGAAGGCAAGTAGAAAAGTTGCGCATTTATATAACATCTTAATGCAATCTCAGACTATCCTAAACATCTCTTTCCAGATCTCTGAAACAAGTGCAGAATCCCTGGGGCCACTGTCAACTACATGCTATCAAACCCAGGGAATCAGAGATGGAAATGTCAGCATGTACACATGTAACAGTTTAAAATGTGTGTTTAATACCTCCGCTCTGATAACTAGCAAAATTGTTTCGCGATATGAACAATAAATGAGAATAGGTCACTTGGCCCTTCGAGCCTGGTCCACTATTCAATAAGATCCTGACTGACCCAATTTTAACAAGCTGATAAAACATTCAGCTGACAATATCTCACTTTAGCTTCTCTTATTCTATCATTTTAGTATATTCCACTACATATCTATTCTAATCTGGAGAATAATTCTCCTGCTGTTAATCACTGATCCACACTGTACTGCTCTCCTCATGCACTGTTCTTTTCCTCAACCTATTCTTTAGACAAGACAAAATAGATTGGAACAGACTCCACTGTTTGCTGGTACTTGACACAATGAGAACGATTGAAATATTTCAATACACTCCTTTGGTGGAAAATATAATTTTCTTCGATTTTTAAAACTGGTTCAATTTATTTTATATTTGCATTGAATGGTATATTAGTTTGAACCAGATGTTAGTACAAAGTGAAATATTACAGCACTGAGCTTTGTCTCATTCTCATTTGATGGAAGTTG
The DNA here is from genome assembly GCF_020745735.1 of Hemiscyllium ocellatum. NCBI lineage: Eukaryota > Metazoa > Chordata > Chondrichthyes > Orectolobiformes > Hemiscylliidae > Hemiscyllium > Hemiscyllium ocellatum. The sequence goes on from NW_026869320.1 coordinate 150,514, forward strand.
GGAAGGAGTGTTTTCTTACAGCAGAGAGTGAAACATGAACAACCAAGTTGAGTAACAATACATGCAGGTTCTGACAAAGTCAATTTTCAATCAGAGATGTTCTGTACAACAACTGAAGTACTTTTGATCATGTAGTCACATGTCAGAAATGTGATATCTAATTTGTGTACCATGAGAAAAGCGGGAAGGAGATGATGACCAGATCATCTGCTCATCGGGATTGAGCGATAAGTATTGGCCTGGACACCAGGTATAATCTCCTCAATTTAATTCAAAATAATAAGAGTCCCTTTAGAGGGCAGAGTGGTTTTGGTTTAATGCCTCATATACATCTGATGCGTAGGATTATCTCAGGACTGCACTGTTGTGGCAGCATCAATTAGTCTATTCTAAACCCGATGGTAGGTCTTGAACTCTCCGACTCAAAGATCAGCACACTACTCAGTGACACCTGAGCAACACCCAATACTCTGACAGGCGGCTTATTATTTGCATCCCCAGGAATTAATGAAGCAATTAAGGGAAATTGCATTGATTCTGTATGAGATGCAAAACAGGCCTCTTATGGTAGAATGATAGCCTCCCTACCCCTAGATCAGTAGGCTTAAGTTCCTAGATTAGACTTAGTAGGTTTAAATTCCTGTCCTACCTATTCCAGAGGCATGTCATACATCGCTGAACATTTTAATGTTAAAAAGAAAATCTTCTTCAGCCAATGGGCTGTTGTCATTTGGAACGTGCTAATTAGGAATCAGCACTTTAGAACATAGGACATAGAACAATACAGCACAGAACAGGCCCTTCGGCCCACGATGTTGTGTCGAACATCTATCCTAGATTAAGCACCCATCCATGTACCTATCCAATTGCCGCTTAAAGGTCGCCAATGATTCTAACTCTACCACTCCCACGGGCAGCGCATTCCATGCCCCCACCACTCTTTGGGTAAAGAACCCACCCCTGACATCTCCCCTATACCTTCCAACCTTCACCTTAAATTTATGTCCCCTTGTAATACCTGTTGTACGTGGGAAAAAGTTTCTGACTGTCTACTCTATCTATTCTCTGATCATCTTATAAACCTCTATCAAGTCACCC